>NC_083612.1:11616041-11916041 GCF_963584025.1 Labrus mixtus | reverse complement strand
CTTCCTAGTTTTTTGGGGCTGATTTTTCTTGTGACTTTTCAAAATAAAATATTGGCTCTGATAACGTCTTAGCTAGATTCTTGATTTTTGAATCGTTTACAATGGCTCCTGCGGATAGCGCCCTCTCGGAGTGTCGTCGAGTGTTTGTGCTCTTCTGTCCGATAATAATCCAAACCATTTCTCTCCCATGCTCTCTCCCCCTGCAAGGAGCGGAAGGTACACAACCTCTGCTGTGTTTGCTTTTTAGCAGTTACATCTTATTGGGTTTTCCTTTGTTGTTCTTCTCTATCTTTTCTTTTAACTCTTCTTAGCTGTTTGTCAAACCTAATTTTGTGTCTTTGTCTACATTTTTTATGGAACTTCCATGTATGCATCATATGGGCCATATTGCATCTCTGAGCATAAATAGATAGAAATGTGTTGTTTAATCTATTCTTGATGTTTACCTTCAAGTGTAACTTTAAACTTGTGCTACATTTATGATACCAGTCATATGTTGAATTAGCTTTGACTTTAAAAACATTTCTCCTCATTGAACCGTCGCCCATGTATACGTTTGATCATGGAAACTTCTCATAGTGTGCTTTTCTTTTCCTTTGGTTAGCCGTTACAAGCTTGCACTCCATGTGTAGTTGTTTTATTTTGACCTTTCATACTGAATAAAACAAGTTTAACATGGTTAATTTAGTCAATATGAAGTGTTTACTTTTCATCCAGTGTTGTTGAGTTAATAATGTTCTGTCTTGTTTTGTTTGTTTTTTGTTTGTTTTTAGGTTTTCATAGAGCTGAGTCACATTAAAAAGTGCAATACAGTGAAGGGAGTCTTTGTCCTGGAGGAATTTGGTAATTACACCATCTATTGATTCTAGGCCTGTACTCGGCACGGCAGTAACTCAGCTTCATGGCTAACGTGGTGATGAGAGCTAATAAGGGTTCACTAAATTGGATACTTGCTCTCTTCGAGGGACAACCACACAGCGACGTCTGTAGGTGATTAACAGAGTGGACGAGGTGTTCTTTCAGACGCATTGAAGCATGGAGGTTTAGAGCGAGCAACAGTTCATTCAGGGACACGGTGTATGAGAGGAACACGTGTGCACAGCATAAAACAGAGCTGTGGGGACAGACAGGAAAGGTACCTTTCCTCAACAGATTTGATTTTACGACTAAACTGGAATAAAAAATGTTCCATAATAATAACTGAGGCACAATTTGAAATAGGATTCATTAAAGTGCTTTATAGTCAGAGGGTGAGTTCTAGCAAAAAGAGAAGATACTGAAGGCCGAAGAGAGGATACATTTGTGTAATTTGTATTTATGTTTTCAAATCTGGTGAAGGACTCAAATGTATAGAAATGAAAGAATTATATTATTACACAGAGAGCTCCAATGTTGTCCAAAAAAAATCCTGTCCAGTTATCTACTCTGTAGCTTTTAATTCATTCATTACTATGCATTTACACAATTACCCTGTTTATTAATGACCCACTTAATCCTGTTGGTGTAAAGTCCTAAACAAAAGCAACATTTACACCTGCCTGAGAAGTTTGCTCATACACTCTGGTGATATATTAGTTAAGATAGTTTATTTGATACATTCTTGAAACCTTATTAGAGAGTTTAATCCAAAAACAAAGTTGGACTTGGTGGTCAGAGAGTCTAAGTGTTGTAAAAAATGGAAGACAGAAAGGAGGTTTGTGTTGAGGGTCAGGCTGCCTCTGAGTTTAGACCGTCGTGAGCAGGTGAGTTATGCTTTAGTGCACAGGTTACATCTCTAGAAAGAAGTCAAAAAAAGATGACTTACTGAGAAGATGTCAGAGGTTGAAGTAGAGTGCCAGGCTGGGTTACTGCCGTGTCTCTGTGCTGCTTTTGTAATGTTGCCCTCATCTTTGCCACTATGAAAACCTTCATTCTCCAGCAGGTAAAGTGTTGTCACCTTTCTCCTTTCTTATTCAACGCACAAACTATTTTCAATCTCAAAACCCTTTCATTGCTTTCTTTTTGTTTCTTTTCTCATACCATGATTTTTTTTCCCCCTGCTTCCTTCATCACTTGCTTTCCATTTTGGAGATCACTACCCAGTCCTCATCTCTCATGTTGTCCTCTTCCTCTGATAGTCTGCCTCTAAATCTCAGCATGTGGAGATCTCTGGTGGGCGAGTTAGCGGAGGGATTTAACATTTCCCACCCCCCCTCCTCTTCATCTGTCCAGATCTTAGCCTCTTCATCTCTGCTATGGGTTCACAGTTACTAATGAAAAGTCAATCTGTCCTGTGGGCAGTGACGGGGTCCCGGGTCAAAGGATTTTGGCCTCTTGTGGCTGCTTCTCTGTGATGTGTTTTGACCTCTCGGTTCATTGGAGGGGAACAGGGTATCTGGGTCGGGGAGGGGAGGTTGTCCTTTTCTCTTCTTGTGTTTTTACTTTTTTACTTTTGAAACTTTACAACCTATGCTGTCTCTTGAAGACATGTCTGTTTTTATTTGTTCATTTTGTGGGTCATGAACGTCTCAGCAGTCACAAGCTCAGATTAAATACCTCTCCATGAAAAAGTGTAATTATAACACTGGTCTTTTGGAAAGGACTTTCATGGATTGTAAATCTGATGAAAGATTAAACTTGATCTTTTTTTTCCTTCACTTGTAACATTCTTATTTTTCAATGAAATAATTGAACAACCCAAAGTACAGGCCAGTCCAACACCCCCCCCCCCCCCCCCCGAGCTCTCTTGACTGTACCCGTGGATTCTTCTTGACCCACATCCCATCTTTTACACCCTGTTGAAAGTCGTTCCCTGTAACCCCCCAAAGCTCTCAAACATTGATGGTTCCTGCTTCCTTTGAATTCTTTGTTTTGTCTCTTGCACCGGCATAGTTCCTGAAACTAAAGAAGTGGTGATCCACAAGTACAAGACACCCATGGTGAGTCCTCACGACTGCTGACACAATGTTTGACATTAGTACTTCTAAACATGAGAAATATTTATTTTAATTTTGTCCTCCCTCACTTGGGCAGACCAACATGTACTTCAGGGTGAAATCTGAAACCATAATCTAAAAGGAAGAGTTCCACAGAAAGGAGTGAAGGGGTTTTAGAGGACACATCAGCCTTTGAGAGACTCTTTAGTCTCCTTAGTCTGAGTGATGAGCAGATGTCACCAAAGTCTGCACTTTATCTTCTGCCCAATGAAATCATTTCACTTCTGCAGCCTGAACATGAGCTCCACCTGAACCCCGATCATATTCTTAATGAGAAAATGAAGAAGTTTGAAAAGCTTTATGGGCTGAATAGTTATACTTTGCCTCCAGTCCTCCTGTTGTGTAAGGTGACCAATTAAAAATAAAAATAGATGTTTCAACCATCATCTATAAGTACACACTGGCCAGTCCTAGCAATTAAATGCTCCATTCAAAAAAATGTATTTTGTTAGTGATTTAGTGAAGCTTGGATCCTCAAGGACTCAAGTCTTTATACATTTCAAGCAGATAGTTAGAACACCACTCAGACATTTTTCTTTTTCTTCACAGTTGGATATTTGTAGTTCAGTTTGCTCAAATGTTTAGAAGTTTGGGAATGCAAAGTTTAGAGAATAGAAATTAAAGGTGCAGTTGGGTTTTTATTACTCAAGTTATGTTCACATTCAATGATGTTTACTAAAACTTGATGTGTTGTGCATCGAGGTAGTGCAGAATCGTTGAATGTTTTGTCTTCCTTTAGCATGAGAGGAGCCTCTCCTCTAGCTTTGAGGAGGTTCTGTGTTATCTTTTGACTCAACACAAACGTAACCTCTTACCTGCACATTTTTCTCCCTCGTGTATTTCTTCTTCCTGCAGGCACATCAGATCTGTTACTCCGTCCTCTGCCTTTTCTCCTACGTGGCGGCAGTGAAGGGGAAGGAGGCCGAAGGAAAACACAAGATACTGTCACCAAGACCCCTTCCTAGCTAGTCCACATCCTGCGTCTGCTCCCCCTCCTTCGGTGTGCCTCTCTACTTGAAACAGCTTCTCAGCTCTGAATCCACAGACTTCTGACAATCCCTAACTTTAGTCTAAGCACACAATCCCACTCCCTCCTCCTGTACATACAAGCCTGAAATCCTTTTAAGTCCCTGTTGTGTAACGTGTTCGGTCTGTGATGTCGTGTAAATAATTGCTCATTGCTGTCGTCCCCATGATCATACCAACTAGCTAAAGGTTTGCCTGCTCTGTACGCTGGGAGGAACCATTCCCCTCAAGCTCCTCTCCTCTGTCTTCTATTGTTCCCGCTGCCAAGACACAAATGTTTTTACCGATAGGAGATGTGAGGGATTTCCCCAAGGCACAAAGTGCATGCAGGTCCCGTGCACAGCCTTGGAGTGTCACTACAGAGTAGACACCCCCCCCCTTTCCCCTCCCTCATCATATTCGTCTCCATCTGACTGTGTGAGTTGTTCTGTGATATGTGCTTACTGTAAAGTTCCAGTCTGTCCAAGTTTAAACTGGTGAAACATCCAGAGACCCTCTCGTAGTGCAGGACATCCCATCATGAAAAAAGCTACTGTATACTGCACCAGAGCACCGCATGTGAACGCTTCTTCAAAAAGTGTTTGAACCCCAAAATAATGTGAGTGTTCTCTGAATTACTGTTCTAGTTCTGCTGTAAAACTTTCTCGTCTGTGGTCTGCTGTTATCGATTGCATGTTACTATGAGGATAACAAATAAATATTATATATATATTTCTATATATAGTATTTATTTAATATATACATATAATGACTGTACATTTCTCTGGAAAAAATAATGTTACAAATTGTTGATTTGCTAGATGTGCAATACTCAATAAGTAGTTAGCCATTGCCAGAGCCAGGTTTCCTTAAGTAAACCAGCGTCCACAGGGTGAAGAATGTAAGAAGGACCTTTTGTTTTCTATAGTGCGTGTTTATTGACGTGAATATGGCAACTGTTTCAAGTTTGTCTTTTTGAAATCGGGATCATACGTGGAAGAAAAACTGCTGCTGTGTTGCTCTCTGTGGGTGCAGACGTCGGAGTGTTTTTCACCTTGCATCTGTGATGTCACAGCAGGTACTTTTAAACAAACAGCAGGCGGTGGACATGCTGGAGAAAGAATCTTATTCCATTTGAATTCAGCCATTATAAGCCATGTTTGCTGGAGTATTTCTGTGGTCTATGTGAGTGGTGCTTATGCTGAATTTAAATGTGGGGGAAAAAAATGGAAACAAAGATAAACTGGTGTAACATCAAGATGTGACCACAAGAGGGCGCTTTTTCAAACCTTTTGAAGTAGATTATGATCTTTTTGGGTTTAACGTCTACCTGATCTTTTTTTGTTTGTTTTTTAACTGCTGCATACAAACAACTTCAGGTACATGGACCTCTGCCATATCCAGCATCTGAGTTGTTCTTTTCTGTTAAATGTTTGAAGATGTCCATCGCTGAGGGATCATTAAATGATAAGAACAAAATAAGTGTCAACAAAACAGATGTAACAGAGAGCATCTGTTGCTGCTACTTATGAAGAAGAAAAAAGAACACAAACGTTCATTCAGCGAGACTAAAACTAGCTGTAAAAACCAGCAGCTAACGGAAGATAAGTAAGGCTACCTGTAACATTCAAACTTTACAGGTACAGGATGACTTCTGTCAGAAATAGGGACTTGTCCTCTGCTGTGCCTCTGTTGTTCTCATCTCAAGAGCCTTTCTATCACTGGCTGTACAGAATGAATAACATCGTAACAACACAACAATCAGGGTCTAACAGGCCGTGAGATAATGTTACCTGCCCTACTTTGAAAAAAAAACCCAGAAGGAATAAGTAGCACCCTACATTTACCAGCCATGGAAGAATTTAAAAGATTGAATATTAACAGCAACCACTTGTAGAAACTGTGATGGAATCAGTGCAAAAATGTCTCCTGCAATTACAGTAGGAAAGCAACAAAATGATGTTAACTAATGATAAAGCATTAGAGCAAAACATGTCAGAAAATGGTGAAGAGTTCTAGTTAAAGTCAATTGAATGCACCAACAGTAATCAATAAGTTAATAAATCATCTGTCATAGAACATCAGTGAAAGATTGTTTCATTTTAAAGCAGGAAGAAGTGATTTATTTTTTGTACCTGAGCACCTGAAAGATGAGCTTTTTTGTCACAGAGTATGGTGTCAGTCTGATCTGTGACAAAAGTCTGAAGCCCTCAGAAGTCACAGCAGCAGTTTTCCGCCCTGAGTCTGATCTTCTGACGTGTTGAACGCTTAAAGCTGTGGTCATCTGATCCTCCAGTCTTAATGTTGTTTCTGTTCTGTGATAGTAAAGAACAGTTGAATCTGGTCTTAACGCTGGCTCATTTGACTTTCACATGAGTGTGTGTTTGTGTGTGTGTGTGTGTGTTTCTCCAGATCAGCAATATATCGGTACAGTTATTTCACTGGAAGATGTTCTTTAGACTCTGACAAGCTTATTTTTGAGTGATTTAACTGTGCAAAGAAAGGCGATGATTGGGATATTCGGAGGATCCTGTTTCATCAATAAATGAAAATGACAGAAACTGGATCTGAAGCGTCTCTGAAGTTGGTTTGTGAATGGGACATGGCTCGTTCTGCTTACGATTGTTTGTTTTTGTTTTTGTTTACTGGACTATTACAGCTCATCCCTGTCATTGTTTAAGCCAGCTGCTGTAATGAGAGGGAATAAATGAAATGAGATGTCAGGTGTAATAATTCCAGTATTTAAAAAAGTATTTATAGAACATGTACAGCTTTGGCAATATAATAAAGTTGTTGCAAATGAAGTGCGGTATGTTTTCATTTTTAAGACATAAAAGTGAGCTTCACCAATCAAACACGTAGACGACAAAGTTGGAGCTACAGAGATTTATTTGAGCCAGCTGTGTGTACATTCAGTGAAACACACTTTACAAAAAGCTTTCTTTATAGTTTGAGTTCATAGTGACCAGCAGTGCAACCCTTAAAAGAATTAAGACTGAGCAAAGGAAAACTCCCCAAACAAAGGTCTGCCGCACCATAGTATACCATTCACTGGTGAGCTCATCAGTGAACACCTGATCACACTTTACCTGATAAATCCATAATGTCTTTTATATTTCATCTTACAGGAGCAGTGTCAAGTATTTCCATCTACACGAGCATCTCGCTATAAGAAACTTACTGTTGCCTCTAGAAATGTTAGAGCACCTAAATACTGCACAGTCGTCGTTATAGTTCCATTAAAATGAATCAAGGCTGTAACGGATACATTTGTCTCTGGGCACTTGGGTGACCGTTAAAATGTAAAACCTCGTCTGAAAATGGTTTCCCCCAAAGAATGAGAAGAACTCGTCACTGTCCAATCTAGAGAATAACAGCATCACAAACTTAGCAACATGAAACGTAAGCACATTGTGCTTTATAATAACATCATGAAAAAGTTCACGAGTACCTTATGGATTCGTTTTACACTCGTTGATCACCAAATCCTGGTAACCAGTCGGGTAGTTTAGAGATACGTATAGGATAGAATTTCCCTCAAACAAAAAAATAAATAAATAACAGCTCTGAAACTTCTGCCAGAATCACAAAAAGGTAAATCATGCTGCTGAATACAAAAAGAATTGTTTCTGTTTCTGATGAAAAATCCTTTTCCATATTAACAACTATAGCTTTCACAGGAACTATTTTGTTTTGGTTAAACAACAAAGTAGTTTCATGTTGAGTTTTTTTTTTTCATTCTTTTTGCATCACAAATCAAATGTATCCATCCTCGTCTAACAAAAGCAGAAGTATCATTATTAAACAAAATAACAGTCTGTAATCCATCGTAAAAAAACAATGTGATTTCAGAAACAGCCGAAACATGGTGAGCTTAACCAGAGAACAGGGAATTATGAATTTGATTAAAATAAACTTATGAGATTCATAATATCATAATTTTAAAAAAGTATAAAACCTCTGAAGTATCAGCTTATAAAAATGAAATCTAAGTGTCATATTTTGCATTGACGCGTTGCCCTGTAATAAGCCTGAAAAGTTAAAGACACCCTGCAGATTTAACACCAGCCTAAAGAAAGCATCCTCAACTGTTGATTTGATGCCTGACTGACTCACAGAAAGAGATCAAGCTCTTCACCTGTTGTCAGATAGTTCAACATCTTTGCACTTCGCCCTCTGTCTCCTCAGCGTTCAGCTAAACTCTTGAAACCTAAAACATTGTTTCCATTCTCTGCAAAGTTTCAGACGTTGCCATTGACCGAGCTGTGGAGTATCCGGAGGCGGGACATGACTTCGTCCCAGTCCAGGTAGGCTCCCTCCAGGTGTCTCAACCTGTCCGGCCTGCTGACGTAGCTCCTCCGCCCGTGCAGCAGACGCCAGTTATCAAAGGTCACCAAGTCTCCTGAAAGGCAAAAACACAGACTGATCAGAAACGGGTCTGAGGAACAATTTTCAGACGGCCACATTTATCTAAATGTCTCAGACCCTGACCTGCTATACTTAATGTTCGTGTCAAGCTTTTGGTTCCACATTATAATGTAGTGATCAGATGTTGTACTTCTTGGTGTTGGACATGAAACTCCTGCAGGCAGATTGCGTGTTAACCAGACAGACTAAAGTTCATCTTTTATGTAAAAGCAGATTACATATAGCTGAATAAATGTGTTAAAAAGAGAAACTCTTCCAGCTTGCCTCATTCCCACCACATTAGGATGCTGACAATGGGACAGCCCTGCAGTGTGGTTACAGTGTTAAACTTTAGCCACAGGCCTTTTTCACCCCGACCCGTTTGTTGTAACACTTCTACTGGTGCACATCACATACACACACACAGGATTGTTTGAATCACACCAGAATCCTTTGAGCAACCTCAAGGACGCTTCAACGGGATGGATGATTTCCAACATGGGGGTTTGAACCCAGCATGATGTTGTGGACACACCGTCTTCCCTACTAATGGAAGGCTCCTGCTCCTCTCTGATGTCCTCATTGTCTCATTGAATATCACGACTCTTTCACTGTCACTGCAACAGACTCTCCTCCGAGCAGTGATTATTTAGAGAGGGGGTATCTCGGACTTTGGTTAACTGACTTGGTCAGCAGTGACAGAGATGGCACTGGCATTCCTGATGTCATCATGACCTTCATGACGGCAGACTTGTTGTTCTACATGACTGTGACAGTTCGTGTTCTGGTTATTATTAGCCTGGCCTTCACAGACACATCACTTTACACGGGTTGAGTTTTAAGAGTTGCTCGCTGACCTGGCTGCATGCTGTATGTGACCACGTTCTCTGGTCGGTTCATGATGTTCACATAGGTCTTCAGAGCTCTGTAGAAAGGCTGAACCTGATGTAAGGACAGGTCCAGCACTGAGTTTCTGGTGGCGTTGTTGTAGTTAATCCGAACGACTCGGCCCTCAGGGTCAAGGCTGCCAACATGGAAAACAGAAATTATTTAATTAAAACAGAAAATGTGCAACACTTTTTTTATGATTTGAAAATGTAAGTCAACAGTGAGCAAGCATACAAAACACACATCTGAAGCTGCAACTAATATTTTGCATTGAAGCGTTGCAGGGATGAATCAGTTAATCAATGAATAAATTAATGGAGGAAACCGTTTCAACTTAAGTTCGAGGTAAACCAGGTGGTAAAAAAAGATCATGGACACATGAACATCTAAGCTAACTGTTTGTTGAAGCTCTCAGTTAAACACAGTGAACAGAGAGGCGGCTTCAACACTCCTCTCTGAAAGTTCCCCACAATTTGGTAGGATGTACTCAGTGTATTTGGTCATAATAAATGTGAACAGCAGATGGCAGTGTCTCATTTTATATCTCAGATTCACTCATTCTCTCATACTGGGGGATTTTATCTCAGCATCTTTTTCTGCAATGAAAGTCATTTTCTTGTCTGTGACTTTGCTTCATGCAGAGACAGTGAATGTGTGAAAAATAAAAACAACAGGTGATCTGTCCGCCTGTCTCCACTCACTCGATGATGCATTTCTTGGACTGCAGCATGAAGTCACAGTAGTCCGTCCCCGTGTCGGTGAAGTCCACGGGGAGTGAGGTGAGCGTCCTGAAGGCCTCTGGGTCTTCTCTCTGCAGCTGCTTGGCCATGTGGAAGCCGTCCACAACCTCGCTCTCGCCCCCCTCCACCGCCTGAGTGATGCAGTGAAGAAACTGCACCTATAGCAGTCGAACACGCACAAAAAAAAACACACAAACACATGCCGAACAAATGCTTGTTTTAAAAACTTTAAGGACATAACAACCCAAATTCCAGCCCTGGAACAGCCTTATAAAAGCAGCACATAAACTAATAAGTGATAGTATCTCTGTTTAATGCTCTTAATAGACCATACTAAATAGATTTACTCACTCCAGGTGCAAAGTGCAGTGCCGGGTAGTCTGTGTGGAGACTGAGCCTTCCAGAAGTGTAGGCTACATTGTTTGCCATGTATTTGTCCTGGACCTGCCATGTGTGCCTGAGGACAAAGATAACATTCATTAATAAACTCCTCGTTAATTATTTAACGTTGGCTTCAGAAGATAAGCAGCGACAATTAGGCTGTGAGGAGAGAAAGAGAAAGAGATGAGATGAACTTTGCAGGGTTCCCTGAGGGGGGGGGAAGTGGGCAGCTTCACAGGAACATGCAGACTGCTGCCTCTGAAGTCGACACTTCATTGAGATGCAGCAGGAGTATAGCACTAATGAGGTAAAGTTATCTTCCATGTTCTGTTTGCATGCCTCGTTTGGATGCCCGACTCGTAAAAGCGGTCTAGTTTCTCTGATGGCAGGCCTTCAGCTTAGAGTCTGCAGTCTTTTTTGCTTCCAACAGTATGAGCTCATCCGCTGGCAGAGGGAAAGCTTGAGGCTCCAAACCTCGGTTCTGACTGAGTGCACCAGGTAATTCCTCTGGCTTAAAAAAGATGGAATGCTTTAAAGTTGTTTTCCTCGTCTCTGTCCTCAAGTAATCAGCTCTGCACTAAGTCAAAGGGATGACTCTGGTGCGATGAAAGGCCCAAAGACACCTCTGAGCTCTCCGTGGAACAGGGAAGAATCAAAGCCGTACATAATTGACCAGGGGAGGAATAATCCTCAACATTCATTTGGTTAAGTGAGTATCTGAGAACGTATTTCCTCACAATGTCTAGCTCCTTTTTTTTTCTCTCCTGACTGCCTGGAAATGGAGAATAAACAACGAGCTTTGTCTTAATTTAATTCTTACTAATAACACTCTTCAGGCTCTTCTCCAGCTAAAATATGATCAGTGGAAAATTCAGCAGTTCAGGATGTTTTGAGGAATCTGATTTGTAAACAGAGTCTTGGCTGAGGATGATTGGAGAAAAATAGATGAACATCACTGCGTCTTACCCGTAGAATGTCAGCCTGAGGTAGCCAATCCTCTCAGCCAGTCTAGCAACTTGGCCCTGCTCAGCTGGAGCCCCCTTCAGGTACACGATGCCAACGCGACGCAGCGCCAAGAGCCAGGCCAGCGCCGCCTGATCGTCATGCAGGACTTCCTGGTAGTCTGCTGTGGGGATGCGCAGTTTGGAGTCCCAGTAATAACGCTCTGAAATGAGAGAGAACATGAAAGTAATGTTATTTCATCTAAGCAGAGATTTACATACATATAGAGAAGCTCTTTTTTTTGGGGGGGGGGGGGGGGGGGGATTGTGTTTGTCTGACTGGAAATAAGCTGCATCTGGAATGCACCAACATGGAGCTTTTCCATCCATCAGTGAATCTTTGGCCTGTCCTGTTGCTGCTCCGTAAACAAACAAACAAACAAACAAACAAAAACAAGAGCACCACTGGTCTGTTTCAGAGCAACTCAATCAGATGTTACATTCATCGTTTTCTTCCCCTTACATGGCCTTGAAATGGGACTGCAAGGGCAGAAGTTTAGTCCCATCTGCTGCTCATGCGTCACCCAAACACACCGTGACTGTCATCTGTGTGGATTTACTGATGTGTGCTAAAATGTCTTTTAATCACTCATATATGTAGAATGTGTCGGCAGAAGCCACTTTACTTGGTGTGTGAAGCATTCTGGTTTCGTTTCTAGTCCAGTGATATCATCCACTTGCATTTCAGCTTCAGTCTGGGTAGAGAGCTAAAAAAGAGGGACGGGCTGCAATCCGCTGTGATGCAACCCAGGAACCTATCGGGGGTCATATGACGACCAAGGAGCTTTAATTAAACCCTATAAACAAACATCTGCATTCACGTACAGCTAACGATCCACTCTTAGACTTTGTGACTCAATCCAAACTCCATTCACGCTTCTCAAGTCGGACTGTAAAATGAAGTCTTTGCTGGACTACACCAAAAGCAACCCAAAAAGTTGTCTATTCCGCTGAGGTTATACTGTCATCAGACAATACCTGATGGGTTTAGAGATAAACAATGACATATTTAGTTATGGTTGTGTCTGAAATCCTTCACTATTATCTATATCTATGTAGAGGACTATATAGTGATCTCCTCAGCAGATGGAAGAACAACAGAGACTAAGCTGCACATTCTCTGCTCCTTTACTGGGTCCTTGCTTTGTTTTTAGTCTTCAGCGTCACGTGATGGTGCTAGTGACCATGAGCTGTATGCTTCCACTATTTAAGATTTTCCATACGTTTTAAAACCGCTCTACAAAATGAAGAAAATCAATCTCCTGAGGAATACATCGTAAGTATTAAGTTATCTTTGACTAGGTTTGTATATTTAAGGAAGGTGGCCACAAATTCCCAATAATCTATCATTTATGTATCCATGTATCCTTATATGAGTTTATCCCTGAGTTTGTCTATCTGTCTAAAACACTTCTTAACATCTGAGAGGATATTGGCAGGTTTTTGTTGCATGTTTGAACATGAATGACAGTCCAGACACCCTTGAGGATTCACTAGTGTAAACTCAAAATAAAAAAGATTAAAGTTTTCACTGAAGGCAGCTGTGTTGACATTATCCTATTATTTGGTTCAACTGATAAAATGAACCAGAACCAGGACGACGTGCAGCAGGGGCGAGCTGTAGAGCGGACGGACAGCCCTTTCTACTTTCCATCAACACACATCTTAAGCCCAAGTGTTTTCCACAGACGACATGAAGGAAGTCACTTAATGTATGGAAACAGGAAATACTTTCAATTAATAAAACCCATCACAAAAAAATGGAGTTGAAACTTTTCAGGCTGAAAAATGAAATAATACGTTTTGTATGTATATTTTCTTCTTGAAAGATAACATTAATTCTTTACTTTGTTGGTCCCCTTCGTATTTCTTTTGAAAACTTTGCAGCCTGCCGTGCGTTCGATGGTCTGCAAACTTCAGGATGAATAGCTGGCTGAGAAAAATCAGACCCTCTCTCTAAGACAGACAGAAGTGGAAAAAATCCTCCCACTGCTCTCCGCCCAGCTGGCCCGACTCCTTTTTCCATGCAGCCCCTCTCCAGTGACTTCCTCTGAAGCAGCTGCTAAGTAGATTTGCCGAAGGAGGAGGAGGAGGAGGAGGAGGGTTTAGCAAAGAAGATTGTGTACCTGTCTGTTAGTGGCTCCTCCTTGTGTCTCTTTCCATTCCCACACATCAAAACAACTTCCCAAATATCTGCATCACAAACAGATTACGAGTCTGCAGAGACTGTACAAGCAGCAGAGAAAGCTTTCTGAACTTCATTTGTGATTGTTAAAAATGTCCAAAAGATGAAAAGACTCTAAAGGCCGTAAAGATTTACAGACTTTAACTGGTGCTGAGGAATTTCAGTTCCTGGTTTTGTTAGCAGCAGTGAGGCACACAGCACTCAGGGATGCAACATCAGTCAGGAACACAGTGATCATCGTGACTCCTGGACCTCCCTCCAGGCTGTTGTCACAAACTATCAGCTTCTGGCCGAACAGTTCAAAGGGTCAGGAACCCCCGCTTGTTAAAACTTGTCAAGAGGGCAGAGAGAAACAAAGGTGGAGAATGAGAAACTGGGGTAAAGGTCAAGCCTGAATGTTACAGTTACTCTCGTGAAACTGGACCTACATGTCTTGTAAAGGTTTGGCGATGTTCTGGCCCCGTGGTTTAGGGTGTCACCCGTGACAAAGAGGCTACAGCGTCAGGCACAGCATGCATATACATCAGCTGTGAAGTCCTGGCTGCAGTTCAGCCCAGATCTTATTTTGAACTCTTATCACGCTCTCACTGCAGTCGAGCCAGGTCCAACAAAAAGAGTTTGCATGAATACCTGCGTTTGAATCAGCTCCTCATTTTTGCTTGTTTCTCCACAGGAAGCTAATCACAACTCTGAGATGTAAGTGATAATGAAGAAGGTCCTTTGTTAGCGTTAACTGGCTGCAGATTTAAAAATAAATTGGGGCCCTCTCATTCTAAGTGTTGAAATCCTGTAGATTCAGTGCAGCTAGAACAAAGCTTAAAAACTGGAAAAATACTGTTATTTTGTGCAGGGTGTTACTGAATTTCCCCCCTGGTAATCAAAATAGGATTTAACTATCGTATATTGCATTAAAAAAGTGCAAAATGCTACTTTTCAGATTAAGAAACAGTCAAATCTGTCAGTTAGGAAACAGTTCTATGCTGAAATGGAGAGCCCGCTCTATTCCACTTATATGCAATGGCAGCAGTTCCTGCTTCTTCAGATTAAGAAACATAATCCATTTACTGAAATCAATGAATAACTCTCCATGATACTTGAGTTCTGTGTTCATCTGTGATCTTAATATCTGATTGTGTTTGAATGTGTCTGTTATGTAACTTGTTTTCCTTTGTTTGTCTAAAATGATGCCGTCTTTATCTTGAATGTGACTTCACTTCATGTCAGTGAGTAATGAGGAGTACTTACTGATTGATGTTATACATGTATGTCAAGGCCTTTCTTATCGTGAAAACTTCTGATGCATTTGATTGTTGGTATTTCTTCATCTGTAACTGATGTTACCTTTAAAAACAACGTCACTGTGTCAATGTGTAAACGGAGAGATCTGTTCTTAACCTTCCAACAACAGTGTTCAGAAAGACTGTACACTACCTGCTCAAAGACCGACAGCAGAAAGAGAAAGTAAACAACTAGCTGAAAGAGACATTGCTGCAGCTCTAGAGTCCCAGAAGTTGGTAGAGACCAAAACAGAGCTCAAACAGAGTCAGTATTGGACTTAAATTCATGGCAGAGGATGAATGATGATGTTGCTCTATAACTGGTTAATGAGTAAAGAAACAACCCTTTGCTTAGATCGTGAATTTATGGTGATGAAATGTCAGTGTTGTGTTTACTTCTTGTTCTCACTGCCCCCAAGTGGCCGATTAAAAAGCACATCCAGGTTTCAGACTTAACTTCATTTTCTAATGTCTGTGAAGACCCCTGCAGTTTTTCACAGCGAGGAATGTGCTGCGGTGAGCTTGGAGAGACGCCTCTGACATTCTGACAAGATAGTCTATGTGTATAATCCCGTCTCCTGTTTCTCCCGGCTCGTGGTCTGCTACAGTGTCTTTTCCAGATGAGGAAACCTGAAGCTGGGGCTCCTGTGGCTGTCAGGCAGATCATGGCAGTTTGGCTCTCCCCTCACTGTGCTCTGTTTAAGCTCAGAGGACTGAAGAGCAGCTGGGAGCACCTTCAAAGCTGTCTGAATCGCTGCAGTTATCTTCAGAGCTTTTTGTTTTGACTTGGTTGAGTTTTATCGCAGAGCTCGGATCAGCTCACTTCAATGGGCAGCCTGAGGAATGCACAGCAGAGCGCTCACAGCCAGATGGGCATCAAAAAGAAAACCCTTCTCATTTCTGTTTTGGAAAGATTGGCCTTTATATCAAAGAGTCAAGCTGTTAGGTTCATTAAAGGACATTTTAAAGAAGTACTTCAGTAAATCTGAATAAGATTGCTTTATTACGTAGATCTTGATCTATTCCACTTTCTGATTGTAGTGATGAGTAAATAAAGCCAGTAGTGGTATAACCATGCAAGTTAATACTTCATGATGTACTTATAGCAGCATAATGGAACTATTTTACCTTCAAAATAAAAGCTTTAAATTCATTTCCAGTGTTCACCGACTTGAAAGGAGCATAAGTGCGGGGTATCAAGAAAAAAATAATGAGAGAAGGAGGATTTTATCAACTATTTTGCTTTTAGAAATACATTAAGAAAGAATTTAGAAAATGTCAAATGATGAACTGATCAAAGAAAAAATACAGAGATTCTCACTTTGATCTCAACTATTTGAAGATTTTTTTTCTTTAGAATGGAAGAAGAAAAGGAAAGTTCTTAAACCCTTTTTCCCTATTAAGACTGGCCTGAAACCTCGTACAAAGGCCTGAAATATGGAGACTGGAGTCCTCCCATCTGCCCTGAACACCTGTTTCTGTTTGTGCTCCATGAAACTTTGTCTGGGAACGAACTCTGAGTGGTCCATCTTTTCTTTTTTGAACAGAAATTATGAAAACGCCTTCTGATACAGGTCTTAGCTCATAATTTAATTTAGTATTAACATCATTCAGACTCATAGAAGACCAGAGTGGATTGAAAAAAAAACAACTGAGAAATTGACAATTAGAAAAAAGTAAATCTTGGACGGGCTTTTCAGTTTTAGTTGAAGAGAGGGTGAACTGCAGTCTGTAACTGTATGTGGAATCATAAAATAAAATACTCTGTCTTAATATCTCTTCTTCACAAAAAAATCAAGCTATTTGTAAACTTAAAGTTTCTTTTTCATGCTTTAGTTCAAGTCCATTAAAACACAGACCCAAATACAAGTACTGTATGTTTTACTGCTCTATACATTTATTTAACATTTAGCATTAACATTTATATTTATTTAACATTTATTTCTACAGCCAGAAAGAGAACTGCTATTGCAATACAATTAAACTCAAATGAAATGCTATCTGACTGGTGAATAAATCTAGTAATATTGACATATATCAGAGATAAAATTAGCCGATACTGATATTCACCTGATATGCCAATATCGGCCGATATTATCGGCTGGCAGATTAATTGGTCGGGCTCCAGTTAAAACAGAATTTTGAGCTGACGGCGCTCTCATTGATCGCATCCAGCTATAAATCATTAATGGTTTTTTTTCATCTGTGTTTATCAATGTCATGAGTGAAGACAGACAGACTCTTATTTTAAACAGGTTTCCTCCCCCATATTCAGCTTTTAAACAGCTGCAAGAACAAAATCTGCTCAATGATAAATGATTTTAGTTCTTGAGAAGACACAACAGCCATTACATTACAACACAGCCAAGAAGGACATTAACAGACCTGCGAGTCCAGACATTAGAAAAACAAGGAGGAAACTGTGAAACTCCCATTCATATTCCAGTCAACAATTAGTATGTATGTGTGTGTTTTCATAATGTGTGTATACGTGTGAGGGAGCTGCGAAAAACTAACTCCACCCGCCACTAATTGGACAAACACACCTTTATCTATGTAACTGACCTGGAAGACAGAGCGGCCAGCCTCAGTCTCTGTCCCAGTTTAGAGGAGACAGAGTGAGCAGTGTTTCTTACTGGAGAGCTGCAGGCCCTTCACACACAGACAGACAGACACACACACACACACACACACACACACACACACACACACACACACACAGACACACACACACACAGACACACACACACACACACACACACACATACACACTAAACCAACTCTTCTCCTTCTCCATCAGCAAGTTTAGGTTCCCAAAAAAACTCTACCGAGCCATGCAGTAGTTTGTCAAATGATGTTCTCTTTGCCAACTAAGACTCAATGCTTTCAGTATTATTTAAAGTGCCAAGCAGGAGGTCTTAACTTGCCAGGGAAATGAAAAATCCAATAATTTTAATCACCCAGCTTTCCGTACAGTCTGATGTAGACTGTCGAAGTGTGAAGATTTCAAGAGATGACAGAAAAAAAGGATATTAATCCAAATATAGCTGATCTGTGAAGACATACACTGTGAAAAAATAAATTGTATAGGTGAAAAATAGTGACATTTATTGAAAGACGCCCCGGTTCTCCCGAAAGAGACATCGGATATGTGGACGTTTTGCCTGATCACCGTTATGTTTGACAAATTGGAGCGGCTAAAACCCTCAGCAGTCCATTAAATCACAGCGCATGATGATTCAAACTAATTTTGACAAATGAAAACACTGAAGTCATAGTTCACAGTTTAGATTCTTCAAATTCCTTTCAGGCTGATAACACAGCATGCACACGTGTTTGCGCGCACGTGTGCTTCTGCTGAAGCTGTAAATGATGTTTGAAGAAAGTGGGGGTCAGGTTTGGAAAGATACAAGTTTTTCCATGGATGGACCTCCACCGCTATGTTTCCAGGAGCCTTTCTGTCAGCTGAAGAGTGATGACATAGAAGGCTAAATTCAGACCAGATGGCAAAGGGGGAAACACCAGACAGACGGGAAATTAACAAATCAGCTGCTACTTGGTTGAGTTATATAACAAGTCAGAGGACTTAATGGAGAAAAGTCAGAACTCAAGAGTGTGTTTGGGAGAGCCTCAGGCTGCTTTGTCAGGAAGTTTACAATAACTGTCCAATAGTAATGAAATAGTAATTGATGTATACTGTAAGGTTTCAATATGAGACATGACAAGAGTTAAAAAAATAAAGATTGGCCCAAACCCCGAAGGAAACTTCTGCCAAAAGAACCAAAAACAAAATGAGGTCAAATGGCTACAGCCCCTGTATCCATTCAGGATAGAGGACTGGCAAAGAATAAGTATATGCAAGTAAGAAACTCGATTTTAGAAGAATACTTTTAAGTAAAAACTTGTGTAAAATAAAAAATAAAATAAAAGTGCAATTTCAAAAGTAAGAATAATATAGAAATGCAAAATAATTACATTCAAGATTTTTACATTTTAATCTCCCCTCGGTTGGATGTAGATTTATAAATACAAGAATCAACTCTTAAAGATATGTAACCACCATAAGACAAAATACAAAGGGTTATGTTTCCATAATGTCAGAAAAAGCGTGTCTGCATAGGCAGATGTGTCTACATGTGCAAACTGCTGCTGGTTGTACATTTTGTCCTGCATGTGGAAATCCACAAAGACTGAAACAAAGACCCTTGGATCATGGGAGGTTCCGGTCACTGACTGTCACGGCTACATGGACGTGGAAATTTTAATTTGAGCTTAACGGTTCAAGCATGAGAGAAAAAGCTGCTACAAAAAATTTGCGGTGCAGATGCCCTAGCGGTTAGGTTGTGCCCCATGTACAGAGGATATAGTCCTCCAAGCAGGGGTCCGGTTAAAGTCCAGCCTGTGTCTTCTGTCCTGCATGTCATTACCATTCTCTCTCCGTTGTTTCCTGCTCTATCCACTGTCCCATCCAATAAAGGCACAAAGCCCAAAATACATCTCAGTGGTCGAGTGGTTAGTTTGCACGCCCCATGTATGGAGGTTGTAGTCCTCGTAGCGGGTGGCTCAGGTTGGAATCCCACCTGTGGCTCCTTTCTGGCATGTCATTCCCCTGTCCCTCTCGCCCTCTCTATCCACTGTCCTGTTTCTCCAGTAAAGGCACAAAAACCTTGTAATTCTTCAAAAACGTACAAAAACATGTAACTGAGACCTTTGAATTAAATGTGACATTTGCCTCTTTTTGACACTTTTGAAAGATGAGAAAAAAGCATTATACTGAGAGTTAAACCTGCTCATGATCATTTGTCTCTACCTTTTTTCTAAATGTGTTAACAAGTACCCTAAACAGTGTCACAGTGTACTATAGAGTTCACACTCCTGGTGAATATTTTCCACAGTATAAGTATGTAAAGCATGTATGGCCTTTGTCAGACTTCTGACAGCTCCACAGAGACTTACACAAAGCTAAGATTAATTAGGTCCAGACCACTGAGATAAAAACACGGTTAATTGCCAGAGATATTTTGACAGAAGGTCCCTACAGTTAAAGGTTACAATTGTTTTTTCTTTTTTTTTACAGTTTTGGCTGTGACTAGAAACTAGGGACATTTTTTTGGCAGGCCAGAGAAGGAATTACCAACGACAGCTGTTACAGTGAGAGAAATCTCATTGCACCTTTAGTGTCATCATAGTTTCTCTCGAGAAAGTTTCTGACAATAAATTTTAATAAATTTGTTCAGCATACTGGCTTTGACATTTCTTCAGATTTTCAGTACTTGCATTACATTTTACAACAGATTGTGCTTATTTAATCAAACAGTCTCATGGTTAAAGCTTTTATTTTAGAAGTATCATTAAATCATATATTCATATTTAAATCATGAGTTAAACCATCTTTAACTTTAACTTTAAGTGTAACCTAAGGTGAACTGAATCATGTAATAGTTCATGTGTTTTCTTTGTGAGGAGGGAAATGGAAGTTTTGGATTATACTACACTGTTGTACCTGCTATTCTAAATGTACAATCCATTGGGCTGAGCTTTCTTGAATTAGGCCTTTATTAGTTTTTAATTGTGTTATTTACTTTTTCTGATGGATTGGTGAACAGTATCTGTATACAGTGAGGGTTGTTTATCCTTTTGGGCTCTACACATTTGACTTTTGGATGCTTTTGTTGGGGTCATGGCTTTCTTTCCCTAAAGGTAGCACTTAGATAGTGATCATGCTCTTTCCATTGAATATTAGTTATGACTCCAGATGTGTTTCTGTTTTTTGTATCCATAATTCTTGGTGACAGTGCAGGAGATTAAGAGTTTTTGCAGATTTTTTATGAATAATTGTATGTTTTTGTGTTGGACTGTAAAGAAAATGTCCACTCAGTAACATTAAAGTAAAGTTTTAAGTAGAGCATCAGTGAAGTCTGAGGCCCAATTAAAGGTAACACATCACTATTTAAACCAGTGAAAAGACAGAATAAAAGGGATTTCATTACAACAAATACACACGTTCATCAGACATACGGAGCTCACAGCTTGACATTGAAATTTTCTGTAGACTTAACTCTGTGTTTGTTCTGATTATAAAATACAAAGTAAGGAGTCAAATAGAGGAGCCAGAGGGACAAAAACAATCTGCAAATGCTTACAGAGGCTAAAACCTTTAAGCACTTTAGATTCTTAACTCCACATGGTTAAACTACCATTCAAGCATGAGATGTGTAAAATCACATCAGCCTGAGACCTGCAGGGCAGAGAGAAGTGCATCCAAAGAGGCCAGGCGGTGGTACTTACTCCTATTAGGACAACTTGACGCAGTTATTCTGGGTCATCACAGCAAATGGCTACTTGTCACCAAAATGACATGCCATTACACCCTGTTGAGGGCGTGCAATTCACAGTGTACTGAATTAGAGAATGGATGGAGATTTCATATAGACAACAGGCTCCTTTTATGAACTAAATGAAGGTGTGAAAAAAAGCTACAAACTATTTAGTCTGGCACATTTTTACCTTTTATAAAATTCAATTTGACCTGTTTTTAAATCCAGCTTTTAACTACCAGTGACATGAAATTAGTCATGATACCACCCAGACTGAATCAACTTGACAAGCGCAAAATGGGAGGCCTGAGACGATGACAAGGTTAAAATATTAAAAGCATCCGGCAGGCGTTTGAGTAAATCACAGACAGATTTATCGGTGAGAGGAAGAGTCATTGCAGAGGAAGAGTCATTGCAGATAAGTCTGTGAGTGACAAAAGCTTTTGCCGTTCTTGAGAGCAGCTCACACAGCACGCATCATGACTCTCCTCTAAAGCGACGTTCCACTAATAAGTGAAGGTTCAGAGCACACATGTCAACAACTACACAACACGTGTGAATACCAAAGGTCCTGAAAAAATGGTTAAACGATGTCACCTCATTATCCGTGCACCAGAATTACTAGTCGAGTCAGTAAAACAATGCAGGTCAAAGGATATGCTCCAACTGTAACACAGCCATCCACCACTAGCCAGGGCAGTAACCACAGACTGGCTGAAGCTCCGGGTAATGGGCCTGCTCTCCCTGTTCTACTACTCAGATGTAAACAAGCGTAATTAATGGATAGCATGTTGCAGGAGCAGCACATTTGGCAGTATTTTTACCTAGAAAACAGATAAGAATGTTTGTTCGGCTGTGTCAGGTTAAATTGGTTTATATTTACCACATAGCAATGCCTAACAACATTCAGCACAAGCAGGTGGATGTTAACCTGCAAGGAGGACCAAAGGTGGGTGGTGCTAGCACTGCTGATGACATCGGCAAACCAAAATGTTTTAATACGCCTGCTCACTGCCATTCTGACAGTCACAAAACAGTGAGGGGTTCGTAATGGAGAAAATACATCAAATACAAGTAGAATCCAATAAAAAACCTAACAGCCTAACAAATGTCTAATAAGGCAATTAAAGGCTTATAATTCAAATGCTGACCTTAAAAGACAGGTAATACCTTCGGATTTAGTAAAGAAAGTCTGTAGGTAACCTCTCAGTCTTCAACACTCTGGCAGTTTGGGTTTAAATTCCTGGTTACACATGCCTACAGGCTCTGGGATTTGTTAATTCCCAAGGAAGGAAATACTGACAACAGTGAGCTTGTGTTTGGTAAGAACATGCAGATCTTTTCCTGACCCTCACTCTCAAATCAGTTTTCCATCTGGCTTCAGGGGGTCTGAAAGAGGCTCACGTTTATACAGACGTCAGCATTTCAGAAGGTCCACTGCCCTGCACCATTTCGCGAGAAGACATACGGTACCTCTGTTCAGTTTGTGCAGAGACAATAAACTAGAGGTCAAATCACATGTGGATCCAATACACTACATTAGATATTTGAAAATAAACGCCTCCACACCTGAACAGTTAAGGTAGTTTGATTTTTTAAAGTAAAATTGACTCTTTAAGAATGTTGGAAAGAAGAAATGTCTTTGTAAAAGTATTCTCAAATGTGTGACAGAGCAGATTTTCATCACAGCCTGGTTGGTCCCTGTATAATACAGACATGAAAAGTTTTTTATAGTGTAATAAGTGTCCTTGTATAGTACCTCTCCAATGTCTCACTTCACGAATAGCGGCTCCTGAACCACATCCTGTGGTTTGTGTTGTACAAACTCCATAGTTACGGTAAAAGCAGAAGAAAAAAACATTACTTCAGACATAAAAGCAGGAGGTAGAGAACTGGCTGAATAATATCCCCAGAGCTCCAATTTTCATATTGACCTCACAGTGTCCTGTGTGCGCTTGACTTTCACTGTTGAGAACTCTTTAACAGGCACACTTGGGCCTGTAAAATCAAGCTGCACTGCATGAAAAAGGAAACAGAAATTCAAACTGTGGACTCGGCTTCAGTGAGTTAACGTCATGGAGCAGTAAAGGAGGGAACAGGAGAAAAATCCTCTGAGGTGAAGGCTGTTCATCATCATTCATTTTCGAAAAGAAGGATGTTGAACAGCCTTTTCAGAATATTCCAGTGCAAGGGATTTCAGACTGCATGGCACTCAGGAGGAAATAATTAAACCCAGTGAGTGTGTGTGCATGTCATCTTGCATTGTGTTTTGGTGGATGACCTTAGCAGTGTCTTCCAGGAGAGCTCCTGACTCTGTCCTAAGAAGAACTATCTAAACTATCATATGGATATCAGTCTGTCTGTCATTTGCTATGAGGGAGATCTGTTTACACTTCAGTATGAGCAGAGGACTTCTGCTACACACACACACACACACACACACACACGCATGCACACACACACTCACACACACACACAGATAACCTTAATCAGTCTGGAACAGAGCAGGAGCCGCTCAGCCCTGTGGGTCCTTCAGGACCACGTGTGTGTACACAAACCAACTAGTCCATCCCCCGCTCCACTGAAACGTCCCTACCTTGTTCCACAGCTAAACTTTCTCCTCTGCTGTCTGGCAGGCTGTAAAGGGAATTGGGCCATTGTAAATGTACTGTAAAATAACTTCTCTTTCCAGTCTTTAGAAAAAGAAAACCTTCCTTCCTCAACAACCACATTATGTTTCGGAGAAAGAAAATGTGTGGAAAGAAGGGTTTAAATCAAGGGCATCCTTTTTTTCCACAGGAAAGATTGAGGGAGAAAGTCCGCTCACGTTCATCATGACAGACACACACACTCAGGTACATACGTCTGCTTCAATTGCATAATGGACAGGGACAAGCACAACAAATCCAGTCTTACTGCCTATTTTAATACAAATACTATGACGGAAAGTTTCGGAAACGTACCTAATCAAAATAATCTGAACAAGACAGATTAAAAAAACACAGAAGACATCTAAATAAAATAGTCTTATAACATCCCCACATACAAATCAAATAATGTGATTTCTGTTGCTTAAAATGACTGTGTACGATGATTTTACACTCATTTCCGGGTGAAACTAAACTCAGCTGAGCAACCCTGA
Organism: Labrus mixtus; assembly: GCF_963584025.1. NCBI lineage: Eukaryota > Metazoa > Chordata > Actinopteri > Labriformes > Labridae > Labrus > Labrus mixtus. The sequence continues at coordinate 11,891,723 of NC_083612.1, read as the reverse complement.
AGCTCTTTGATAATCAAAATCAAGAGAAAGGACAAAGAAGTCTGGTGATATAATGGAGAATTCAACTTAGTTTATCAGCATCAATGCAAAAGCAGAAACGGTTCTACTTTCATTTTCATACTGACTGTAAAACAGACACTCAGGAAAGTACAGAATCACCCACTTCACTGCTTTTCTTCTCACAAAAGTATTCTCTCCTTTCAGAATCCTGTCGCTAGCTGTTTAAATACTTTCTGTTGTACATTTCTGTGTTGAAAAGTAAAGTGTAGTGTAAAATGAAATGAGGTTTTTTTTGGATTAAACGCACTTTTAAGTGAGTGGGGACATAGTCAGAATTTGTATGTTGACGCCAGAGTGGTGTCTCCAATCTATAATTACTCATTGATAACAGCTCGTGGCTACCGAATGGGAAGTGTCATTTTTGTTTGTTATTTATGTAGAAGCAGGAACTGGCTGCTCAGCAAGCAGACAAATTGCTTTTCTCAGATACAGCTTTGAAAATGCTGTAATTCATGGCCGTGTTTGTCCATCCTGTCAATTCAAAGACAGCTGGGTTATGATTCATGGCCTCCTTTAAAGACCCCCTCTCTCTGACCCTTACTCCAGTACTGCAATACTTAGTGAGGTGAGGCTGTTGTTAAGGTTGCCCTTGTTGATATAACTGATGGGGCTAGAAAAGAAATGCTTTTCAGTTGCATGCAACACAGTATATGACAGCAAGAGCCGGCCCGGGGCAAAGGCAGTAAAGGCAAATGTTAGGGGCGCCGGCTGTTCATAGGGGGCGCCAATGAGAGAGGAAGAAGAGTTGAAGCTAATAAGAAGAAAAAGAAGGAAAATGTGTTCATCCATAACTTAATATTATTTTATCAAATATAATTTTCACAAAAGAAGTCAAGAAAGCATTATACATTACTTATTTAAAAAGGACATATCTTTAATTAATGTTTAACAAACATTTATTTGTTCTTTTTTTAAATAAAGAAAATCAGTAAAACATAAAGCTGTTTTCTTTAAGTGAATGAATTTTGAGATTGGTGGTGGAATTGGCTGCAACACAAGGGGCACCAGCTGAAATCTTGCCTCGGGCACCAAATATCACCTTAATGAAGGATTATAGGTTTTCAGTTGAATAAGACTGTATTAGTTTTAGCCCGGTGTACTTCATTAACTTACATTTGGTTGAAAAACACCTGTAGAGCATGTGTAGGACCTGAGGAGGTGATCCCCCAAACGAATCATTACAAATAAAGACTTCTAGTTTTGACTTTAAATATTGAATCTTGACTCACCATTGAGGAAAAGTTCTTCTTGCATTGCTTGTCTGGCAGCAGGAGAGAAACAGCGTTTTTTCAGCCACTCGGCATCAAACACACTGGTGTGCTGGTCGGGCCAAACAATAGACACCTGTGGAGATACAAACAGCTGATTTTTTAAGATTTATTTTTGGGCTTTTGTGCCTTTAATGGAGAGATAGGACAGTGGATAGAGCTGGAAATCAGGGAGAGAGAGAGAGGGGAATGACATGCGGGAAAGGAGCCACAGGCCGGATCCGAACCTGGGCCACCCGCTTGGAAGACTATAGCCTCCATACATGGGGCGCGCACTAACCACTGAGCCACCAGCGCCCCGACCCAACATTTCTTATGCTGGGTTTGAGCATCTATTACTTTCTTTAGCCAGGGGCATAAATAAAATAATTGTTGTGCTATATGAAGCAGATGTTTACCCCAATAGGCCACCCGGCAAATCTTGGTACTGGAAACAAATAACAATACAGGAAATGTACTGCATATGATTATTTTATCAACAAAAGACAATGAGAAGCAGTAGCTTGGCAGCCTGGTCACTTCACAGAGATCTGTTTACAGCTGCGTCAAATTTCAGAGGAAGAATCATCTGAAGGACACAGCTCATGAAGGTGGCTTCTTTAAAGGACTTCAAATGTCAGACTGAACGTGTGCTTCTGCCAGAATTAGATCGTCTAATGTCCCTGTAGCTCATAGTTTATCACCAGGCTGATGGCCTCGAACACTCAGCAGGATACAAAATGTATCCATAAACAAGTCTGACTTTACCCAAGATTAATTTTGGTTAGGTTGTTTGTTGCACTTTAACAAATGACAAATGATGGATGAAGAAAAGCCATGAAGTCAAACAAGTAAGATGTCAACTTCAGCTTTACAAATACTCCATGTCAGCCAATATCATTGTGTTGATAAGAGTCTATCACAGATATATCAGCATTGGCACATTTATTATTTCAGAACTGCAATTATACAGAACATGTAGTGCAGAACACAATTCTTGGGCTGAGAGAGAAATCCTGTCATCACATCCTGACTTCATTGTTACCAATAAGCTCAGCATGTCTGCAACAAATGCTGGTCCGGACTACAATCCAGCTAACTGAATACACATGTGTTGTCATATCAGTGTATACTAAACAAAGAAAAGTCTTTTTTAATCTCAGCTCAAAAATACAGTAATTCAGCAGACATATCGGCACACAACAGTTATTTTCCACCTCTTAAATCTGCTTCTGCCTCAAAAAACCCAGAATTTTAAATAGGACTAATCAATGGGGCGCTTGTGTGCCTGGCACCAGAAAAACACAACTGTCGGGACCTTCAGTAAGGGAGTTTGTATACCTTTGGCTCGTTTGCTTTGTTCCTATTCAGATCCAGAAAGTGATACACAGCCAACTTTTCCCACTGCATAGGTAAACAAATGTCATATGTACTAGTCGCACTTTGCAAGGTGGAACACCTGCAAGACACTTGTTACCTATTAACCGTCCAACAAAATGAATCGTGGGCTGACTTGCAGAAGCAGTGTGGTCAAATATTCCTTTGATATTTAGGCAGATGAGCATATTTTTCAAATGTTGGACACCACTCACAAAATTACAGAAGTTAACAAACTTATGACTCAGCGCAAAATATGAGTAGGGCTTTCAATGCTCTGAAGGTGTTACGGTGTAATGTGTGACCAGGATAACTGGTGACTTTGAGCTGAATGCCTTTGAGTTTGTTGACAAAAAAGTCTTCAAATACATATCTGATGAGTTTTTTTTAAATATATTTTGATAAATAATCAAAAGTAAACAACTCTTGCTGTTTTCACGCAGCTGAAAGTCGCCAGTTAACATTGGTCACTCTTTAAACTGTAACACCTGTTACCAGTATGTTACGTTATGAGACCAGCTTCTCCTAAGTGGAGGTTCTAGTGATGAGAAGGACAAAAAAGAGACCACCTCTTCCAGGCAATCTTGGCTCGTTTGCATCAGAGAATGGTTTTCTTGTTCACATATGTCAAAACGAACCGGGCCAAGGAGGAAACGCGGTACAACTTCTCCAAATGATCCAGGTGTAAAAACACCCTAAGTTTATTTTGAAAGAGATTGTATTTGGAGTCAAAATTAATTAAACATTGAAACAGGAGCAAATTATTTAAACATTAATCCTTTTGTCTCTTAAAACCAACCTTACTGAGTGTGTAATATTATCACCTACCTTGTTGTCATTTGTGACCTCCACAACATCAACTCCTGTGTGGATATCAAGATCAGCCATTAACAGTTTCCGTGCCTGAGCAGACTCCAGGGTACACATTGGACACTGGCAGTTGTCCCTCAGCCAAGTGAATGGGTACAGACTTTGGCCTCCATCCTCCCACTCCACCTCCATCAGTCTCTCCTCATCCAAAGCCCGGACATGCCTCACTGAGTGACGAGTAAGAGGGAGGGAGGCGGAGGCAGAGGCAGAACCCAGGGTCTGATGCCCACGAAGTTGCACTGAAGTCAGACAAGAGGATAGTGGACCGGCAGTTTTTCCTGTCCTACAACAAGCCCTCAGAGCCTGGCAGGCCATGACCGATGTGCTCCTTTGCAGGGCAGGCCGGGCAAAACGTGAAAATGTATTCATCCACATTTCTGTAAGCTCTTCTTCAGGTGACTATGTCTCCAGATCTACCAACTCTGCAATTAATACAAAAGAAAGCAACAGAATTAAGAAAACTGGAAGAAGAACCATGCTTGAGTACTAATGGATAAATGAAAAATGTGTTTCAGCAATAGCTGTACAGATAGACATCTAAAGTCCATTTGACACCTACTATAAAAGTACACCTCTTTGCCAGTATACAACCTAACTAACACTAACCCTAAACATGTAAAAAAAAAAAAGAAAAGAGTTATTTGCAGTATTAAAGTGTTCTCTAAGCCAACCAGAGGTATAGTATAAGTCTAGTCTGCTGACTCTGCTTATGACATAAGAAGCCTGTAAAATTAGAAAAAAAGACAACTAGGAAGGCCACCTGTCTTGTTATGTTTACCTGAATTTCAAAAACCTAAAGATATTCAATTTCATTTCATTTTAGATTGAAGAAAAGCAGTTAAATGTCACATTTGAGAACCTAAAATTGTCAATTGTTAAGATTTTTTGCTAAATTAGTCGATTGTTTGACTGACAGAAATGAAGAACTCCTATATTCCGGCAGTATTCCGGGCGGCAGCAGCTTTTGGGACGGCAGTAGCTCAGTCTGTAGGGACTTGGGTTGGGAACTGGAGGGTCACCGGTTCAAGTCCCGGTGCAGACCAAATATGGAAGTTGAGCACTGCCGAGGTGCCCTTGAGCAAGGCACCAAACCCCCTACCCACCACCAGCTCAGGAGCGCCTGTCGGGGGCGACTCCGTCACTCTGACATCCCTCCATTAGTGCATGTCCATAGGATCCTGTTTGTGCATGTGTGTGTTGCATGACTTACAGAGTGTAAAAACAGAATTTCCCCTTGCGGGATCAATAAAGTAAATCTTAATCTTAATATTCCATTACGTGAACTTGTTATCTCGTTGATTTGATTGTCAGTCTTACTTTTTTTGATGCGCGGAGATAAGGGTTAACATTCAAAACATGAGCTTTCTTCCTCTTTATCTCAGGGACAGTCAGGGTGGATGCTTGTTTACTTTCTTTACTTTCTTTACTTTATACTTTATTTCAGACCCATAGGTCCATATCGTTATAACAAAGCACAGAAATATAAATACAGGACATTAACAAAGGGGTATCATCACTACATGTGATTACAATACAAAGAGACATTTACACCAGTGTTTCCAGAAACATGAGGAATACCTTGTGTCTGGGCTGGGTCAGTGACATTATAATGACATTTTGTGAGTTATTTAATCGACACATAAATTTGAACATAACATTTCTCAGCAGAGCATGAAATGTGGTCACATGATTAAAAACAAACATCTGACTTGCACTTGTCCATCTTGGTAGCTTCAGAAATATTCTGAAAGCGTCATTGTATGCCACCTGCAGCTTTTGCATTTTAGCTTTTGTTTAGTGGTTAGCTAATATCTTTGCAAACGTTGAAAAGTAAGCATCAGTCATCATTAACTTGTTTTTTTACCTTCAAAACTAAAACTACACACACACACTTCCGTATAAACACACGTTTGTGAGCAAACTGTAAAATAAAGTGTGTGAACCAGAGCTGTATGTAACTTCGTGTAGTTCACTTCAGGTGTTCACATATTTAGCCGCTAGCCTTTGAAGAAGAAGCTAACCGTCTGTTTGTTCGTTAGCTAGCTTGTTAACGTACCACCGGTGTATCGTCCGAACTGGTGACCATGTTAACTGGTGTCTATGACCCAAGCGCTTCAGTGGTTGTCGTGGTTACAACAGATGTTGAATCGCCTTCTTTTTTTAATTAAAAAAACGTAACTGGAGAGTGTAGTTTCACATCATATTCAAAACAAACTAAACAAAAAGTATTTCGTTGGGACACTTTCCTTCTTTAAAGCCCGTCTTAAACAGGACTACCACGGACGCATTAGGCTGAAAGAAAGCAAATTTAAATGGTCACTGGTTACACCAAAACACCGGCTGCTTCACTAGTACATCCTAGTTTCGGTTTAAAAGCTAACAGAAATGCTAACTATTTTGGCCCCATTTTAACAACCGGTTTCAGTAACTGTTTGCCTTAGTTTATGAATATATAAACAGTATACATTTACTTATTTTCTTACCTGGTATATTTTGCCGACGGGTCCTCTTCCCCACGAGCGCTGCCACCGTCAACACAAACGCTGTCAGAGAGAAAGTAGGTGAAAGGTTGACCGGGAAGCTGTGCAGATGACATAATCACTCCAAGTGTGTAAACACTGCCCTACTTTTCTCTCCCGACTGATAACAGCAGCATACGTGGATGGTTTTTAATAAACAAAAGAAATGAAATATCGTAGTCCTTACCTGGGAAGAGATTATTTATCGTGTGTGTATTACTGTGGCAAAGGGGAAAGAGGCTTTTTTAACCATAAAGATAGTAGATTAGATAGATTTGGGGTGTGGAAGTGTTATGGTTTCATATGGGATCTGGGGGCTCTCTTAAAGAATGTAATTTAACAACAATAAGATCTTACAGTAACCCTAACCCTTAAAAACAGTGGTGGTTTGAGCATTATACTAACACCCACATAGCAGAAAACATTTTTCCCAGTCAAGTGCTGGCTCATGCTTGAACAGATGCTCACATTGACAATGCAAACATGACCCATGTTCCCCAATTAAAGTGTTTACCATGTTCACTACACTTTTACCTTTCAAAAAAATCACCTTCTCCTAATTCACACAATCGTTAGGATTTATCCTTTGGAGACCTTGAAAATTAGAAGCAAGTTGAGTGTTCACACCACAGTGGATATAGGTAAAAGGTGGAATGGGGGAGGATTTCCACCTTAATGACTTGCTAGTTTTTCCATTTATTGAATATCTCAAGAGAGTTGTATGATTTGGCCAACAGAGTTTGTTGTGTGAGTGAGAAACACCATTAACACCATGACACCATAAAACTTACGTTACATTTGGGCATAACTAAATTCAACATCAAGTCTGAAGCTCATTTTCCTAAATAAGTGAAGGCACATATGCTGCAAATGTTCATGCCACTTCATGGGTACCCTTATTAGAGCCATACATCCAGTATTAGATGTATGGATAACCGGAATCATTAGGATGCATCCTCTGGGGAGCATGAATGTCTACACACATTTTATATCAATCCAATCAATAATTGTTGATTCATTTTAGTCAGGAGGGAAATTGTGGAACATTTTGACAGTTTTGCTATAACAAATCTTAAGTGTGACTTGTGTTGTAGATATTATCAGCTCTTTATTTCTGTACTATATGCAGTTTTGTCAAAAGCTGCATGCATAGGTTCATACAGAAATAAGGCTCCTGAACTCCATTTAGGCACAATCAATTTGTAAATTCATTAGAAAATCAAACTTCAGCAGATTATCTTGTATTATCATAATAATTACAACATTGTTTGTTAATAATCCATCTCAAAATCCAGACATTAGATAGTTTCAGCTCATTAAAGTTTTTAAGCTTCTTCTCTACACTTAATCGACTATCTTTAGCTTTGGGACTGAAAATGTATTTTAGAACAAAATTTAAGAACACAACTCAGAGATTGTGTTCAGTGTTTTCACTATTTTCTCAGTGTTTTTGATTTCACAAGGAAAGGGTAGACATTTTACATACCAAAAGGTTGCTCATTAAATCAGGAATCCTGGCTATATTCATCAGAAATCAAAGTTATGTAAGTGAAAAGAGCACAAGTCATACCTTCAGTTCAATGCTCCCTCAGAGAAGATAAACCAGAATCCAGTGTTCAGTACAGTCTTAATCCAAATGTTCCTGCCAACACCTGAGCTCAGATTTATAAGGTTAATTTTGTAAATATTAACCCAGGATCACACTGACTTTATAACCCCACCAACATGAGTTGCAAAGGGTAAAGAGATGATGCTGATGATTTTACAACTCAGTCACCTTTGCCACACTTATAAGTGCACAAGTGTCAGCAAACAACAAAAACACTGACATGAAATGGAATTGATCCAAAGATCCAGTAAAACTTTCAGGACAGCAATACTCCTGCACAAAGCTTTTTCAAAATAAAATGATGATATATTTTCTGTTTATTTACTTTATTTTGTCCACGCTTACCATTCAATACTATGCGTGCATTTTTATATATTACTGCTTAATTTAGAAAAAATAAATAAATTAGTGCATATTGTTTATTGTAATATATTATTTGTACCTTAGCCTATTTTTTGTGGCACAATAACATGAACAAGAGTGTACCAAACTTTGTGCCAGTACACTTATTATTCACATGAATTATTTGTCAGACCTGGTTGATTTGACAGAAAAACAGAATATGAACAGAACATGTTCATCTTGAATTTTTAAATAAACCAAAGGTTGACCTAAGTCCAAGGTTGTTGGCATCGTGGAACACTATATAGAACTGATACCACAGACAACAATGCCATAAAAATACAACATACATTTCTTCTCTGTGTGATTGTTAAAACAGAAGTCTCACTTAAGATCTAAATTAAAAATCTTCATCTTTGTTTCCTCAGGATGATGCCAATCGTATGTCCCTCCAAATTAGAGAACCAGGGCCTTTTCCCTCTCAGGGAAACAAACTTTTTAGGCGAAAGGTCTTTTTGCTGTGTTGTCTTTTATGTTGCCGCATCGTGACTGTAATCAGTGGGCTCAAAGTATGTATCGGCTGTGACTGTGTAGCCACAAGCACGTCTCACTGTACTTTGCAGTGTTACATAACTCAACATCAGTTGGCACTTTTCAATTCAGAATGGAGCTATGGATACTTTTGCCTTTTTTTCCGCCATCGCCTAAAAGCCTCTGAATTTTTTGAAGACTTTAAAAGGCTAACCAAATAAAATGTTGTTTCCGCAGTTTGGAGCAGAACACAGGAAAAAACAAGCAGTTTGTGATGCCCACCAAACCACAAACCCATCAACACAACTTCCTTATACCTCTCTGGTCCCAGTAACTACCAACAAGCAGCTTCTTCCTTAATTCAAAGCACCCACAGGGGGGGACTGTGTGTATAATTCACAGCAGACCTCAAAACCTTGTAAAGCAAACACAGAGGGGAACTTTGTAATTTGAAAGCACGTGGCAGTACAGTATGCAGGCCTGGTTGTGGTGCTACTGCTGCGGAAAAACCAAGGACCTCCTGGATGCAGCACCATAGGGATTCCAAGCAACAAAAAGGGACTATTTTACAAAGTTCACTACTTATAAGTACCAGTAAAAGTGGAAAAGTAAATGATTGTATAGAACTTGCAATTCTTAAACAAATCACTGCCTTTTTTCTAAGGATTTCACACAAATTTGTAGCATTTATTGAATTAAAAATTGTGCCTTTGCAGCAACACAGAACTTTATACACAACTTCTTTATTTGAGAAGACACAACACAATCTGTTAATATTTTCACACATATTTCTGTTTGACATTGAAGTCCACGAGTGCTGCCTGCAGTCTTATCTGTCAAATTATTATCACCCAATACTGTATTCCGAAGGTAGACAAGAATAGATAAATGCCGCTCTATTTCAAAGCTTTATACAAACAACTCATACATATCAATGTGTTCTGTAATAAAGATATAAGCACTCACAGTATTTACTTATTTCTGATAATACACTGTACAATACAAGATTATACCGCCTCTGCATAAGCTGCACAGTAAAGGCCTTGCATGTTAAACCATGTCACAACCTTTAGCACCTGAACCAGTGAAGAATTGTGCAAAGTCTGCCAGCCTATAAAGCAAGATAATACAACCGATAGATGTCCATATGTAAACATTATTTGATATTTGTAGAAACATTCATGTGGATGGTCAGAGAAGAGCAACAATAATAGAAACTCATGTTGGGAGATTTAAACAAAGCTACATGAGGTCCATTATGTCAGCTCCTATGCTTCTATGAAAGGTTTTCCAAAACTCGTTAATTCAACTTTTTGAGTCTAAATGAAACCAAAAGTACATCATTCACTAGTAAATATGGACGCTGACACATAGCCTGTCCAAAGTGTTGAAAAATAATTTATTTCTCAAGTGAAAATGCCAAAATAATCTCCAAGACTCTCTCCTCACTGCTTACTTAGGACTGAATGAAGTTTGGAAAAACCCTTCATCTGACGACAGTAAACTGTTCTCACTTTTAATTGGCTGACTCATCTTTGAAGCCGTTGTTTTAAACATACACACGCACACAGACACACAAAGCCACCTAAACCTGTGACTGCTGACAGGTCAATTCAATGCACTAACCACAAAGGACCATTTAAAAGAGGCAGTTTAGTGTAGCCTATTGATTGGCCACTGTATCATTAATGTTTAACTTACATTAAGGCAATACTTTAACTAAAAAATGATTACTGTACTTTGGATTAACACATTTAAATATAGCGACAGGCACCATTGGTGTGCTTTCATTATATGTAATACTCTAGTAATAATACAGTGGTCGCTCTGAGTGACAGTTTTGACCCTCAGATGATTGTCTATAGATTTTTTTTATACCTCTTATACTGTGGTGGTTATCTCTTTAATATCTGAGGGTGCATCACAAATCATTGAACACGACCATTTTATGGCAATGTTGGATTTTTATGGCCTTTTCTGTCGATTTGATGAGGTACTTTGATTTGATTTAGTGAGTTAGGTTTGCTGGAATTTCTTTTTCGTTTCAGAAATAAAGTCTGCATTCCTCTCTGGTTCTTTTATCCATTTACAATATCTCCATGTTTTTTTTTTCTCAGGATATTTCATCATCATGTGGTCGTAGCAAACTGCAGATGCTATAAGAGAGGATGTTCAAAATGGGTAATATTAAATAAAGAGCCAGATTTTTAGAGTAAGATTAGTGTAAAAAAAAAGACCTTGATAAAGTAATTTACTATAAGCATTCAGCATAGTCATCTTTTTTATATTTCAAGGGTGTTACGTAACGTATCTACGATATATATGCAAAGACAGCAATGGATGTGAATGGTGCTGTTTTAGTTTTTCTTATGTTTAAATTTAAATTTTCTTGGATTTTGACACATGGCGCCCTTATATGACCATAAAAGCAAGTTATCAATAGGAAGTATTGGCACTGTGTTTATATTGGAAAAATTGCAGTTTTGTCATCTAATTGGCCTATAGCTCAAAGATAATACAACTAAACACAACATTATCTCTACAGCTGTGATTTTCAATGTTTTGTGTGACCTGCAAGTTTCCTGGATGAGGAAAAAAGCAAAGGTGAGAGTGAGACAGAAAAGTGAGAGAGAAAAATAATTGCTGGAAAATAATAAATTCTGTTCTATCTTGTGACCCCAGATCTAATATTTGGACCCACTGGATGGGTCCAGAACCTTAAGTTGCTGCTCTGGAGTTAAAGGAGGAAATATCTTTGTACTTTAGGTGCATGGTTAAGCTTTTTTTTTTTTTTTTTTAAATCCCTGATATGATTGCTATCATTCTTCACACCTGCCTCTGCCTCATGGTCACACTCCATCATATGAAAGTTAAAAAAAAAAGAAAAAGGTAATAAAAACACTATAATGAGACGTTCAGGGTCCGATTCTCATTCAGTATTTCATGTATTCGTTCTTCAGTCTACTCAGTCTCGTGCCGTGGCTGCGGATGATCAAAGACAGGAGCTCGTGCTTGTCCTTGAGTCCCAGAGAAATGTCCAAGGTGTCTTTCAGGACGTCCCGCGTGTGCACTATCATGTTGAGAAAGTCGTCGTTGAGCCGGTGCTCCTCTTTCAGCTCACTCTCCTGGCTCTGCTTGAATTTCACCTCGAGCTCTAGCAGAGACTTCTCCGAGTTTGTAAACGCCTCACTTATCTGCGCCGTCTCCCTCCGCAGATATTTCCCGTAGCTGTCCTCTCCGTCCAGGTCGTACGAGATGCTTTTCCCGATGCCCTCCAGCACCCTGGCCGAGTCCTCAATCTGCCTCTTGATGATAGTGAAATCATCCCGTATGACAGCGTCCTGGTCCTCAGGGAGTCCGCACTTTCTTTCATCGGTCATTTTAAAAAGCATTTGGCACTTCTCCGGGTCGTCGTTTTCCTCATAGTCGCCGTCCGGCACGAAATAATGATGAAAAGTGCCATTGGACATCTCCGGTTGTAATGGTCCGTTGAAAAACGCTCCACACATCGGCAGTGATAACATCCCGGCGCACAGGAGCAAGTGAATAAAAGCCATGATGCTCCAAGAAATAAGAAATACCACAGAAGTTTGTATCAAAAAGTGTCAACCTGGAGAACTATTTAATTCCAACCCGGCGTAGAAACACAAACATTTCAGTCAGGTTTATGACGTCCAAACTGCGCAGTTAGTTCAGGCTTTGTTGTAGCTTTTTACTTCTCAATACTCCCTATATTAAACAGACACACTATGTCCACCCGGGTGATTAAAAAACAAGGCTTGAAAATGTCTTTAACAGCCTCACTTGTCTTCCTTTAATCGAGCCTGCCAGCTCCCATCACTGTCGAAGAGCAGGAAAGTGATGTATGAAAGTTTGTTTCAGCGTGGAAAACAGTTGTAGCCTTCACCCGACTTCACTTGGTGCCTCAAACGCAACATCTGGATGTCTCAAGTGCCGCGCTCCGGGTTTTTGGCTAATAATACCTCTCTGCTGACTCTCAAATTACAGCCCCTCCGTCACTTAAAAAGGCTGCATTCAGTCTGGGGCAGGCTACCAGCGGGGCCAGGCCAGGAAGGACTAAGTTTGTGTTAATTCACAGAACCGTGACAAGTTGGCTGAGGTGGTTAAAAGTTAGACTAGACTACTGAGAAATACCCAAGTGACCATATATGAAGGCCTACGTTTAGCCTATATAACTTCAGAGCAGCAGACATGTTGCCTAATTAGCCTACTTCTGTTAGGATAAACATTAATATCTGAAGAAGTCTGGCAGAGTGGATTCAACTGTAGCCAGACTTTATGTCTAGGATTATTTTGTCTAGTGTTAGGCCTATTTGTTTTTTATTGTATATGATGAACGTTTCATATAGTTTTGCTCCATCGAGAATATGTTTCTAAGACAAATACAACTTTCCCAAGGAGAGAGAGAAAAAAGACTTGCGCTGGTGATGTAAGAAACTCGAAGATGAAACCTCACCATATTGGTAAATTGAAGTTATGACACAAAGAAAAATATAGTCTACAGAACAGGCTATATATAGAGAAATAAAAGCTGCTGGGAAAAAAAAAGCCCTCATTGAAATTGTGATAATAAGGGGAAGCTGGAGGCTGCATCAGCCACAGGCAACATCCACATAATGACCATATAAATGCAGCTGTGATGATGACATACTGGAAAGAAAAAAATGACAAATAAAAGTAAATATGAAGTATTTATAACACAATTTAAATGATGCAACTATTTGGCAAATGTCAGTCTATTGTTGAAGTGTGTTGTTGCTTAGTGCCATTGTTGTCCTGTTGCTCGTAGCCGTCTGTGTTTATGTCTGTTTTTCTGAAGGCTGTTCTATAATTTACTGTTTTTGCATCGCTGAACTGTAATCAAGTCTGCTTTCTTGTCGCGTCTTTGTTGTTCACATTTTAATTGGCTATGTTACATCATAACTATTGTTTAAAATGTGTTTCTTGATTTTATATGAAGTTTATGCGGCCGACTCTACAGCTGCAGGGACAACTTATAGTCGGGCATATACAGTAATTGTTAGTATATAATTTATACTAACCATTACATTATATATTTAGAAAGGTGATAAGAGTATACTGTGAACGTGTTGTATAGAGAAGCACTAATTAGACATGCACTCATACATTTTATTTATTTCATTTTCCTGTGATAACGAGACATTTCTAGTCCTAAATTGAGCAATGTCAGTATGGCATGTCATCGTTTGGTCTATGACAGTGATCATATTGGTTTTTTTTCACCAGAAAGTTTCCCCTTTATCGCGAGAAAACGAGAGATAACGAGATAAATTAATTAATTATATGGTAAAACAAGCTTTTTTTTTTATCCTGACATAACAAGAGAAATAAGTCGAGATCTTGAGAAAACAACTGAAATGAACTTTTTTATCACAGGAAAACCAGCATCTTGTTCTCCGGATAAGGAGTTGAACTAGTCGTGAATCGTGATCTCGAGAAAAGGAAACGATATTACTCGTTGTCACAGGAAAATGAGGGCTTTTATCCTGCTGTTCCTGATGGAAACACATTTCTAGATTAATACTCAAAGCATCATCGGAAGTGCTAAAGGCAACTTTCAAATACGCATTCTTTACATCAGTATTTATATGTTCCGTTCATTTCTTCTTTCCTATATTTTAAAGGCATTCAATGTAGCCTTTGATTCATTTATCATATCAGCAATGGTAACTACTCCACAGAAAGAGTTATGGACAAAACATACAAGCTCTCATACAACCACCCAACAGCACACGTTATAAATCAGTTGCCTGTGAAGGCATGGATATTAATTATTGGTATATAAAACATGCCATTATTACTATGGGAGGAGTCATCCATGGTTCTGAGTACCATTAGTACATATTGCTGTCAACACTTCTGTATATGCTTACATTATATTTGTGTAAAAAGTATTTCTGTATAAAGTAATATCACAATGTTTTTAATACTTAAATAAATCAATAAATGAGTCAATCAAGTTTATTTGTCACTTCAAATCGTGTAAGTTACAATTGCAGAGTAATGTCTTCCGCCTCTGCCTTACAGTGGTTCAAAAGTGCAGTAGGCTGCAACAATGAATTACTCTTAGAAATAACTGCTGTTTAAGTAGAGCTCACCCTCATTTTAAATCACTTATCCCAGCACTTTCTGCCTGCCAGCCGCTGAAACCTACCTAACACTAACATTTAACTTGGATTTAAAAGGCTTTAATTGATTTTTCATCTGCAATTGATCTTCTTGGTATTTAACATGATGACACTGTAAAAGTCATTATCTTATTCCACCAATGATGTTGTAAACCATATGTCTGGCTTGTGTGTTTGGCAGCACACATATAAACATGTTCACTGGGCTTCCTTTAGGTAACCACCTGTTTTTAAGTCGGCTGCTGGCATCAAATGACAAGTCCAGTTTAGTTCAAAGGAAACACAGACGAGGGTCATCTGTTCTAAGCTGGGAGCCTTGTTAAAGCTTGGACTTGTAATTTGTCTGCATAACTACACTGCACTGATTATTACTGTACTTTCTGGTTGTTGTGAAATATCTTCCAGTGTGGAAACAATATGCCAGCACTGTTTAACGTAGAAGACACATTTTGTTACCCTGATCCAAGAAATACCATTTAAGTGAAATGATAGTGATTTTTTTTCCAGTAAGCTTTAAGCAGCTGTCATGACAGTAATCCCGTGAGGAAAAAAAAAAAAAGTTGAGATCTCGAGATGAGATGTCTAACATGCTGAGTGATCTAATTAGCTAAACCCACAATTCCACTCAACGTTTGCATATGTTTCCAGTGGAAAAAGAAGACGTAACACTGTCTTCTACCTCACAGGAATCCTGCTCTCATTTTTCCACAGCACGTGGGATTATTCCAGGCTGAGACATGCGATGTGAGATTTTATCCACAGTGCCTTTAAAATGATGTGATTTATTCTCACTGTTTGAATCCATCTAGTTTTAAATCATGCAACTATCACCCCAACGAAAAGTATCTTTTGCACCCCTCAGAATCGATAGGAGTTTTATAATGTATCCTCTTTTTTTTAATTAAAGTTGATGGATTATTATGATGTTTTCAGTTCAAGTGTCTGTATACAAAATGTGTATTTTTTTCTCTCCTCTTAAATCTGTATAAATACACAAAAAGACATCTATCAATGCATTTCTTTTTGAGAATTCATTTACCTTATATATTGGAATTGCAGTATATAAATGAGTGTACTGCTAATAAAAAAATGTCTACAAAGAGGTTTGTATCTCGGGACGTCAGGAGCATAGTGGTTAGTACGTATACCCCATGTGAAGAGGCTGTATTCTTCCAGGTGGGCGGCCCGGGTTCGAATCCGACCTATGGCTCCTTTCCCACATGTCATTCCCCGCTCTTTCTCTCTCCCTGACTCTATCGACTGTCCTATCTCTAAATAAGGGAATAAAAAGCCGCAACAAACTTTTAAAAATAGTTTTGTATCTCTAATCATATTTACTATAAAACCCTTCAAATACACAAACAGAAAGGGAGTGAGTATGTTACATAAGCCTTACATAAACCAGGATCTGCAGAGTGCATCAGTCAGATTTACGACATGGAAAAATGCCTTACAGATCATCATGGTCTGAATCTCACCTCAAAAATAACAGTGAAAAACCAAAAGGACATAATTTTATAACTGCCACCAAGTCTCAGGTTCCCCCTCTCACAGCCTCCAACTGAAATGAGATGCATCGGCATGTGTTCAACTCTGCTTTTATTACAGACCTGCACTGCTAACCCCACTAAAAAAGAGAGGGACAGACTCCCAGAGAGTGTAGTGGCAGCCTGGAGAAGCAGACCTATACAGCTGTCCTTTGACATTTCTCTGCAGAGGGAATCTCAATGTGGTGTCAGACAAATGGAGAAAGTGGAAAATGAAGTCATGCTATGGCTTTAGGGTGTGTCGCTCTGTTTTGATTTGAAGAATTTTGTGGCACATTTACATTTACGCTAAATCATTTTGAGGAGGGGGAGGACCCCACCTACTCACATAGGACAGTCATAAAATTAAAACCCAGCAAGGAGAGGATGTTGGAGAACTCCCTCTTTTTCCTTCAAGTTGGAACACAAAATATCAAACACATATTTGCTTTGTGAGCTGCTTGGGCATGGATTTGTAGCTTCTCAGTGGGGATATTGGATAAAATATGAAGTTAACAATACCCTCCAACATTTAATGGCCTCATTTGTGTTCAATTGCCTCCAACTTTGAGATCAATTGACCAGGTTGGGATTAGATTCCAGTTCTGCAAACATTTGCTTCCAAAAACTCTTTTTTCTCTAAATGATTCAGCCATCAAACACAAAAGGCGCTTCAAGGGACCGCATGAAAGAGATGATTTATTTAGCATTTTTTGGGAGCAGCTGAGCCCGACTCCTGCACTGAACTGTGTGATGTTATTGGAAACCTTGTTACTGGATTCATTTTTCTAAGGCAGGTGTTGTTTGTCACAAAGTAGAACACAAAGGCAGAGGGGGTCAAATAAAAGTGAGGCGTATTCGGTTTTGTTCTGTTTGGTTTGAATGGGAGTCAGTGAAGGCAAACATGTTCAAATAGAGGCAGGAATGTGGTAACAATGGAGAGAGAGACAAACTAAACAAGCACATATAACAGGAAAAGATAGCTATGGAACAATGGTACTAAGCTGCTAATTTCAGCCATAATATGTGAACAACATAGGTCGATATTAATAGCTGCAAGGACGTAGATAAATAGCCTATGTAAAAATACCCATCAAGAACATAAGAATACATGTCACACTAAAAACTATGTTTCTATATAATATGACTTTGAAATAATCAGATGCTCCTTGTCTCCTAATGAAAGGATAAGTTTCAGTGAAGTCTTCCCTCACCCATTTCTGCCCTTATGCCCGACTGATAAATTACATAATCTACCCTATGGCCCTTAGTCGCCTCCTTCAACTGACCGAGGCTGTGTAGATCGAGCTCTAGGTAGTGACAATGCAGGGAGCACCATTCTCCCAGAGTCCCCCCCCCCCCCCACTCCATGCTAGCTCTCACCACTCATCATACCCACACATAGAACTTTCTATATCTTACTTACACAACCGCATTGTCAACTTCAACAGACCCAGGCTCAGTTGATGTGAGCTCCAGGTAGTGACAACGCTGAACCTACCCTACCATATCATGGCCCATTCTCGCACCAACAACTCAACCGTGAAGACTGATGGGGAGCAAGAGCTAGGACATCATTGGCGTTGTCAAGTGGGAACCGCCCTTCACTGGTGTTTTGTCAGATTAGTCCCAGGACACCTCGGGAAGAGCGGACATGCTAACTACTGCGGTTGTGTTGACTTTTGGAGTTGAGGTTTTAACTTGGATAATTTACATTCATTTGATGTTATTTTCAAGCTGACTCTACTGTGACACAAATAACAAACAAACACAAACAAATTAGTGTTAACATGCTACCACTTAATATTAAAGATGTTTCTTTTTGGCATACATCTGCTTTGGGCTCTTTTACCCACAAGAGAGAAACTATTTGTTTTGTCGATGTGTAACACACAGCTCAGTTAACTACAGATGCAAATATATTGAGGGACATGTTCTGGTTTAAAAACCAAGATAATAAAAAACTATTCCATATTAATCAATCAAAACATCTAGTAGCATACATGGTTTAAGTCATTATTTTACAATTAGTTTTAAAAGTAATTCCAATCTGTACTAAGAAGATGTTTATTTGTGACTCAGTCATTATAAATAATACAAACTCAAAGATGCCGTTGATCATTTTTACAATGGCTCAATGGTTCAAATTGGAAGTCAGAGAGCTGCAGTTGGGGCAAAAGACAAAGCATACAGAAGGAATTCATTATATCACAGTTTTCTTTGAACATATGAAAGCTATGTCATAAATATTTTGGTATAACATATGATAACTTATAGCCAGACCCAGGATAGTTTGTATAAATCTGTCAAACGCTGCTACAGAGTTTTTCCACACTCCGTCTCACTGAAGACATAACTGAAAATATCCATTAAAAATGGTTTTGGCTCCACTTCTTACAACATTGCTTACTTTGAACCCTTATGTCACGCTTGGCTCCAATTTAAATCCAGACACCACACTTTTTAACACTCTCACAAAGCCCTCTAGCAAGTCTACTGTCGAGCCCAGAGACAGGAAAATGATGACCCAGCATTCCCAGCGACTGCAGGATGTATGGTGGCAGTGACATCATACTTTTAAGAGTCTGTTTGTGCAGCAACTCAGACCCCTGTAAAATGTTAGAGAAAGAGAAAGTCTGATGCCCTGTTTCATTATCAGTTGTTCCTCCTAGTCAGTGAATGTATTGTGTTCCCTGACAGATTTTGGTCCAAGGAGGATTAAGATAATGCAGCAGGGAGACAGCCAGAGCACAAGATGCATGGTCTTGTCTGAGGTGACTCAAACTCTGTATCTGTAAAGCCAAAAGTCCTTTGTATCTGTAAAGTCGCCTCTGCTATCATTTATAAATTTCTCTATGCGGCGGTGCGACAGAGCTAATGCATAACTGTGAGGTTTTCTGTCTTACAAGCTGTGATAAATGTCAGCCTTCCTGTTGGATTAGTGTTTGGCCCTTTTTATGTGAGTGTTACTAACTGAATCTCTGAACAGGCCCCACACCAGGCTTTTAGCATGCAGAACAAATCATATACCTTCTCACTATATGATCAGATGTTTTTGGATCATGGTTTTTGATAACGCCTGCTCTTTTAGTACAATCCAGATGTGCAGATATTGTTGAGTGTCTCAGACAGACTGCAGCTGTATGCAACCAATGTTCAACACAATATGCCCCAGAGAACATGCAGTCTTTTTCAGCAATCTCACTGCTCAGTGAACCTTTGAAAAACACATTTTGGTGAAATATTTGAACCGGACCTAAAGTGCCACTTTAAGAGGGTCCCTGCAGATGGCTGTTCACAGATGAGTGTGGTTCTGCTCGAGATTTCTGCCAGTGATAAAAAAACATTTTCCTTATCACTGCTGTAAAGTGCTTGCTTATGGTGGATCATTGTTGGGTCACTTTACATCATAGAAGAGAGAGTATGTTCTAGAGGTTGTGAGGAGGTTCCTCTCTGTGTGGAGTTAGCATGTTCTCCCCGTGCATGCGTGGGTTCCCTCCGGGTACTCCGACTTCCTCCCACAGTCCAAAGACATGCTTGTTAGGTCAATTGGTGACTCTAACTTTCCCGTAGGTGTGAGTGTGAGTGTGGCTGGTTGTCTGTCTCTATATGTCAGCCCTGTGATTTACTGGTGAACAGTCCAGGGTGTAACCCCGCCTCTCACCCAATAACAGCTGGGAATCTTCTTTAGCCCCCCTGCGACCCCGAACAGGAAAAGCAGTAAAGATAATGGATGGATGGATGTAAGAAACTGTCAATGTCTATCTTTACAGATCAAATTGCAAAAGACCGCTGGAAGATTCCAGTTTATATAGATGGTTGAATGCTTAAATATATATTTAACCACACTGAAAATATCAATAAATTCAAGGAAACTGACTTGCCCCCAGAACTGTGAGTATGGGAATCAAAGGATATAACATCTGAAGGCTGTAAACTTTAAGGTGGATGATTTCCACATATTGCGAGTAATCAACTGAGTCTTTGAACAATTCCCACACTCCACACTCTGCTTTTATAACTGTATCATGCTGAAGAGTTTACATGAACAACAATATTTGATATCTCCAGGTGTTTTAGCACAATCCAGCTGTGCAGAAATGTGAGCGTCTCATAGGATGTAGCTGTCTGCAAATAATGTCCACAGAGTCTGTACAGTCTTTTTTTACCCATCTCTCTGTCTATTTAACCATTGTGTTGGGGTCGCTTCTTACTTCTCAGGATCGTTTGTAAAGGCAATCTTTGCATTTCAACAGCAGAAGAAGAAAAGATGGATATAGACCTAATGAACGAATGCAGTTTAATGGTTAAAAAAAGGCTTTCAGCAACTGTGAAGATAGAAAGAAAAGTGTTTGCCAATAAATCTGAGGTAGAGGTTCAAAGGAGTGTTAGCTTTAAGTGGGTGATTTAAAATTTCAATCTTGATTAATCTTTCATATTGGATCTAAGGAAACATTGCTGAGATCATGAAACCCTCTGAGAGGTCCTCTTAATATGAAGAATAGTAACAAGGGAACACAGACACACCCTTTTTCACAGCTTTTTGCATTCAACACCGACACACCATACACTGAAATGTCTGAACCTTCACCTGATATAATAGGGACCATGTTTCATTTAAAACCGTTATATTGTGTAATGGTTTAAACCTACACCATGATGTTTCCCTCGCCTTTGCAAAATATCCTGAAATCCTTCCTGCATCTTATCCCAGCTCTCCCTATCCCATTTTTCTTTTGTAACATAGCAAAGAGTAAGGTCTTTTACCTGCTCTTTTGTAAAGCTTCTCGAGATAACGTTTGTTCTGAATTGGCGCTATACAAATAATGATTCATTCATTCATTGACCATGTCATTTCTTTTTGTTGCCTAAATCTAAACGGACAGTTTGACGATAACCACATTTAGACGGGAGGAAAACAGACGCCACCTGAACATGTGTCTGTAGGACACATGACAGACTTTACTTGAGGCATGTATTTGAGACGGGAAAAGGACAGTGACCAGGCATTGATATATGAATGCCCGGGATGAGAAAGCCTTTGTATAACTACACTCGAGCCATGAAATTTCCATGAAATTTTGCACAACCAAGTATGTTCCCCAGAGAGTAATCCTTCTGACTCTAATGGGTTCCTGAATTTCCCTCTAGCATGCTCTGTTAGCAATTTACTCCTGTTTTGAATACTTTAATTTCTTACATATCTTTATTTGGCAAGTGGCTGTTTGTGTTTTTTCCTCATTTCCACCAAATGCACCCCATGCATATTTTAATATTATCCTCCGTTTCCGTTCCTTCTGCCTCTCTTCTCCTGCTCCAGCAGCCGCGGCTCACAGAAATCCCACCAACTCTAATGAAGTTATTTCATTTTAGCCTACGATAATGGCCCAAGAACAAATCCATTTGTCTGCAGAACTCAATGTCCGTGTCATTACCAAAGACATTTCAGAATAGCTGGTAATTCAGTTTTAGTCTGGAAAATTGTGAAAAATACGTAATGTGTTCTTTGTGCCCAGGATGTACTTTGTATGAGGATCATGCCAGAACTTCTGTCATAATGTGCCAATGTGGATTCACTGTTCATCTTTTTTTCCTCTAAAGGTGTTTAAAACATTTTCACTCTGGATATATTTTCTGCAATATAATTCTTGAACCTAAGGATGCATTTATCTTGTTATTATTTTCACATTTTAACTACTGCTGCTCCCTGAGAGAAGTGCAGGATAAGTTTGTTTCTGGGAATGTCAATTTGTTTTTTCAAATAATTTATTTGAACACAAAATCATTAATTAACCCAGCATGTGATTGCTAATTGTCCCTTACAGCTATGAGATACTTCTCCACGCTTGATAATACAGAGCCAGTTGTTTATCTTAGAAATAAGTTGAATTGAATCATATTCTTCTTGTGATTAGTCACAGATGATGATACACGGTAGTGTTTTTTATTGTGGTATCGAATCCTGAAGTGGTTAGTTGTCAGATAGGCCTCTGAACCTCTTTCTAAAAACTGAAAATAAAGCTTTCATATAGACATCTGCCAATAATTACCCACTTTTATTGGTTTAAAACAAAATCCCTGGAGGAAAATGGTAACGCTCATAATTTGATGATACGCATTGATTAGAACATTTTATTCTAAATCAGTTTCAGACGATCTTGATTTTTTTTGATTTCAGAGTTCTGGTTCGACTGAAATGTTTGACTTTTCTTCCAAACTTCCCTTAAGTTGTAACCTCCCAGAGGTTTCAGGAATCAGAAGATGAAAAGAATGTTTGACAATCGCTGTTCACAGACGTTTTCCTCAGTGTCAGATATTTGGATTTTTATTGTAAATCTTAAAAAGCTTGAAAGTCTATGAGCCCATTTCCCTAAAAGTTTCCAAGTTCTGGTCTGTTTTGAATCATGCTCTTCTTCCCCACGGCCCCAGGCAGACTCCAGCTGTTGCTTTTCATGCTAGCTCATATCCTTTGACTCAGTGTGTAAAATAGAGACAGTTCTGACTAATGGACAGCAAAGCACGTACGTGTACTGGCACCGTGTCCATTCACATGTGTGGTTTGATTGATCTTTAAGAATCAGGGAATACTCTATCACATTGAACCTCACATGAACTTTATTTAGGTCAGACAAAAACTAGATTTAGGACAGTGGATGTTTTACCATTAGTTCTGCGGAGGCCGATAAGATATTGAATATATTATTTCTACTTTTTCAGAGAAAATTAAAGGTTTGTGTTTGTGGCACTGTCTTTCCAAGTGCCATTACTTTTATTGAAAATTTCTAAGATGCCAAAAATGATTCAACCCACATAAAACCACAATGAAACCCAGTCACAGGACTTCATTTATGAGCTCTTCAGGAGAAATGACTTCAGTCTGAGCACAAATGCGCACTGATCTCAAAATAGCCACATACAGTACGAGACAGGGACTAATTAGTGTCTTATAGATATTTGTGCAGACTCGGGACACGGAGCTTGAAAACAGGATGGTCCCGGTCAAATCTGGACATATGGTCACCATACTATTACATCAAGTATTCAACGGCTGTCAAATAGCTTAGCTTGGTACATAAATGCTAACAAATGAGCCAACAAATGAGCCAACAAAGCTTATGAAAGACATACAGACAGCCTAGGAAACATTTAGCCTGGCTTCATTGAATGCTAATAAAATCATTACCAATATAGTAATCTAAGCTTAAAGGGGACATATTATGAAAAGTTCACTGTTACAGTGTTTTTGAACATATATTAGGGTAACCTGAGTGTCTACCAACCCACAAAATGTGAAATAAATCCATCCAGTCCTTTGTTTGTGGTCTGCATAAGTCATACAACACAGAAATTGCATTTAAAGAGACACACACACCAAAACGGAGTGTTCTGAGAGAGCTGGTTTATACAGGGTCACAAACCTCCTCTGGTGCTTCATTCATGTTATATTTTGACCAAAGCACAGCACAGATGTTTCATTTAGACCACAGGGGACTGTTTGAAAAGGTGGGAAAGGGGGGATAATATGTCCTCTTTAAAGGGCTTATAAGTGCTTGATGATGTCTGCAACTTGTTAATTTCCTTATTTTGCTGTGTTTGGGACGTTTCTGGGCGTCTTCCTTTGGGCAACGTTGTGTAGCCTCCAGCCAATTACAGAGCCAAGGTCTGGACTCAAAAATGTAAAGCACCATGTCACATCGCCTCCATTTCTTGACTTTTTGAGGCCAAAGCACGCAAGATGAAGCGAGTACTTGGCTGGATTCACACATGTTTTTTTTTGCACCAGAAGGATTGGGGCTGTGTCAGTTAAATCCTGTGAGATAATTAGAATTTGAAATTGTATTTCTTATATCACTGTATCATTCGTTATTCCGTTCATTAACTTGAGTCAGTATTCACCTGACCACTGCAGCTCTCCCTTTTTGCCAATTGATACAGGCATGAGAGGACATATCTCACTCATACTACTTTTAATTTGTTTAATCCACACAATAACCCAAGCAACAACAATTGACTGTTTTAAAGGTGGTTACGTGCATAACTTATATCTGATTAGTGTCCAGGCAAACAGCAGGAACCAGGAAGTTACAGGTTGCAGTCAAAGTTTACAAAGTTGGGGGGCCCCATAGCCGAGGGGTTTTGTTACACGCCCCATACATGAAGGCTGCAGTCCTCATTGCAGTGGGCCTGTGCTAAAATAAGGCAAAAGGCCAAAACTATAACGTCAACTCATCAAGTGGCACTTGAATTACTCGTATTTTAAATTGTTAAGCTTCTCTGACATGAGTTTGACAATCTTTGTCTCTTCAGTTTAAGATGAATGTCACTGAGCTTTAACAGCAAAGTAACTTGTCTTTCCGTTGTAAAGTCTCTACAAGATGATTATATTTTTCTACTTTCTAAGATACTTTACCCCCACTTAGTCATATTCAAAGTCCAGAAACAAAACCAATTTAAAACCAATTACCATGCATAACACATATTTTATCCCACATCTCCGGTTACATTATTCACAATTATTACACAGTAATTAATTTAATTTGCATTTTCATTACATCCCAATCCACACTTCAGCAGAGCAGCCCTTTTATCTGTGGCTGACACGGGGCTGTTTTTCTCATGATGAAAATAACAGAGAAAAAAACACCAAATCACGCTGAAAATTAACTTGGGAGCAGACTGAATGGAAACTGGATGCTTGGAGATGGCTCCAGTAGTGCTCAGCATTTCTGCATTATAAATTAAATGAGACAACTAGATTTTCATAAAGACAAATCTACTCAATTACCAGAGCAACGGAAGAAATATCCATCATTTAAGGAGAAAAATGTTTTTATTAAAGGATTTTGAAGCCTGGCTGCAGTGGAAGCAGTCCTGCGTCAGTCGTCTCCCTCTGAGTGATCAGAGATACACTGTGTCTTGTACTCCGTCCAGCGGTGACATCAACTATTTAACCAGATAATTACTGCTATGAAAGACACAACAATGACTGCAGGGACCGTCACTGAGACTTTGTATGAAGGAACATTGGAAGTTAAAATTGGTAGCAGCTTGGAGATAAATCCCTGGTAACTAAACGGATGTCTTAATTATAATTGAGTTCACTTGGAACCCTAATATTCCCAGTTTATCTGATCATTCTTGTTATTGCAAAGGGAAGCCACTGAAGAATGTCTGCACTAGAAATCTTATTGCGAAAAGTACTCAGTTACAACATAACCAGATTTGTTTCCAAGAATAGATGAAAGGTGAGGAAGATCTGTAATATACAAATATACTATAAATGAGACTTGAGATGTGACTATTTTAGGTTGCAAACTCACAGCTGATAGCATCAGGAGAACTGTCACCATCAAATGATAATGCCTCACATATGCAGTAAGAGATGGCATCATTTGCTACATGTCTCATTTAGGAGATAATGACTTCAGGGACTGTGTGGTTTTTGAACTCGGGGAGCATAAATAATGCACTCCCTCGTTCTTATTTGGAAAAATAAACATACACAGCAGCCAGTTAATTCCAC
The DNA here is from genome assembly GCF_963584025.1 of Labrus mixtus. Lineage (NCBI taxonomy): Eukaryota > Metazoa > Chordata > Actinopteri > Labriformes > Labridae > Labrus > Labrus mixtus. The sequence goes on along the minus strand of NC_083612.1, from coordinate 11,865,949 downwards.
AAAACTCCATTTTATGACGCAGTTCTGATGAAAACCGTTAACCAGCGAGTCCTGAGAGCCAAATTTGCTGATTGTGGTTTTATAGACGACGGCAGCATTGGCAAGGGTTTAACTTTGTTATTTGGAATTTTGCACATGTTTGAATTTTCTCAAGTTATATGCTTGTGTCATCAGTTTGTCTGATCCATGCTACCCCTGCCTGTGATGTAAGCCTACTGGTTACCTCTGGAGGCAATATTATTGGTTCAGTTTTCGAAAGGGTCTACTTGGCACATTTTCTCACAAGTTAGACGGTAAAGATTAGGCTAAGGAAGAATAACTTAAAATTTTCAGGACATCCAGATCAAGCTTAAAGATAGATTTAGTAGCTTTTTCCCCAAAAATATATTATGGACTTATACAAAGTATGTTGTTCAATCATCACTTATGGGCCTACATACATGTGCAGTGGTGACTGTGTCGGCAGAGAGCCTGTCCCTGTTTGTTTTGGTTGATGTAGGACATTTCTGGGCGGGGAGCTGGTGTGTTTCCAACAGCCAATGACAGAACGCAGATGAGTTTAGGAGTGGATACAATTCAGCGATTGGACGCCAATCAAACTGGCGAATATGAAGGTCATGGACTTGGCAGCCAAGAAGAGAAAATATAATCATAGCGAGGCAAAACGCCAAGCCGATAAAGCTCGTTCCGAAGCGAGGGTGAACCAAATGTTGCTTTTACCAGCGGCCTGCTTTCTGTCGGACAGAAAGCCGTCTGTGCTCTCTGGTTGTCCTGGTGGAATGATAAATATTTAAAATACAGCGTATGATTTTAGATTTTCAGAAAAAAAATCTGTTTCATTTTGACCTGGTTAGAGTCTGGTTGCAGTGAGTCCTCCCACTTTAAAATCGGTGACCTCTGATCTAGAAGGTCAGGAAGTTAATGGAAATTAAACCCATTGAACCCACTCAATTCTTTAAGGATCTGCCAAGGATTAATTTCCAACCTGACAAAGTGGTCAGCAGCCTCAGGCCACCATACTCTAAGGAGCTCTTAGGGCACCAGGTTTTAAGAGGTTTGTGGTCAAAGACTGGAAATTGGGACTGGTCGCTGGAGAGGTGCAAGTTCACTTTCCATGCACTGAGGTGCACTTGAGCAAGGCACAGAACCCCATACTGCTCTGGGCACTCCCTACGTGCAGACCCCTCACTCTTACAGCTTTCCAATAGTACATGTCTATATTCAATACTGAGTCAAAATCCCACTTTTAATCATTGGTTAATTTTTAACTTTTATGAATTTGAATACATTTACAACAATTTACATTACATTTACATACATTTACAACTTCTTTGGGGCCAAGAAGTAGAGCCCTACAGGCTAAATCTAACTTTACCAGCCTTGTGCATTCTGTTATGTGCTCTATGGGGTAAATAAAGGCTAAAAGGCTAAACGATACATCTACAATGCCAAGACAGCAGAGGTAGGGGCCTTGAGCCAATACAGCTAATTTTTTTAAACAATAATGCAAATATTTGTGTGAAATATTATGTAGTCTAACAGTATATTTTTCATTCCTAGTAGGATGAGCAGTAAAAAATAAGCAAAAGAAAGTGAGGTAAAACGCACATTTAAAGAGAAGCTATGATAAGAACCTTAATAGAACTTAATAAATCTCTCTAGATATACAAATTGTTTTTTAATCCATGCCCTGTGCTGCAGTGAGTGGGAGTTGGCAGAAGCAAGGACAGTAGTGTCTTTACCAATTGGGAGAAAAATGGGTAAAACTGTAATGTAGCTTTGTCTAATCTTTTAAACAATGGCCAAGCTTGGAAAATGTGTTTCTAGAAATTAAAATTATTCAGTGCTGATGACACATGAATTCATTTCGCTGAGAAAAAACAACTGAAGCTCCATGTGTCCCTGTAAGAAAAGGAAGATGATGATTATATAGTGAGACAGAGCAGTGATTCAGAATGATATCAGCCACATTGTTGCCCAGACTCTGATCCATACACTCATACTCATTAGTAGGAAACAAAGGCAGAGTATGAATGTTAATGAACAACACTCCGCCGTCACTGCAAACAGTTTGATTTATCCACAGTATATCGCAGATGGGCATATATCTCAATGTATTAGATGAAACTGAGTCAGAATTTACAACTGATTCACAGTTTCACAATGGAATAATTTATGTTTAAACTGGGAGATGATTCATTTAACCACGATGAATCAGTCTGGCAGTGTGTTGGGAGAACTGATACAAACCATAGAATCACTTGGACACAGAAGTTGTGACTCATACACCATATTGCATTCGAGGGCTGTGTGTAAATCCCAGGCTGTGAAAGGGACAGGCGCGAAAATCTCCAAAGTTACAATAATGTCCAAGACTGGCAGACAAAACCTAAGCCAGGCTGCTTTAACTTAGGGTTGGCGTTATAAAACCTCATGGATATTGATTTCTTTTTTTGGAAACCCCACACATAGATGACTGAAAGAAAATACTGTCCAGCTTTGAGGTGCATCACATTTTGGCCTAAGAGTTCATATTGTTCTTTATATCACTTTTGACATATGTTGATGCAAAATCCAGTGGGCAATTATGTATCTGTGACTTCAGCACAAAACATGGCTGCGTATCAGCATCCTCTGTCTTTGCTGATTATGCCAAATGTGGCAGAGGAATTTAAACAATTTGACTAACTCATATAACCCTATTACATCTGAAAGTAATATAGCAATAAGTAAGGTCTTTTACCTGCTTTTTGTAAAGTGTCTCGAGATAACACTTGTTATGAGTTGACGCTATACAAATAAAAATTGATTGATTGATTGATTGATTGATTGAAAGCCTCATCTAGACTGCAGCTTTGTTTTGATTATATTATATAATAATGCTGTTACCACAGCAAGCACTGCAGATAATTTTATCATTCCTAAAGTCAGATTATTTACACGTCCTACATCCCACAACAAAATGATTGCATTCATTCTTTTGGTGACACTTTAAATTAAGGTAACAATATTCACTATTTACTAGTTGCTTATTAGCATGCTAATTAGTAACATACATACTGGTCATTCTTGTGCAATTATTTGTACCTTATACTACATGACTATAGTCTATAGCTACAGTAATAGATAATTAACTAAGAGTTTGCCCTCAATAACCTCTGACTAATAGATTAAGTCAAAGTACTCTAAAGCCAAACAATTGCACAATGCCTCCAACAGTTAAACATTTTCCCCAGCAGTTCTGTTTACCAGCTTTCTCTCAGTTGCGTAGCCGTTGTTCCACATGTCTTCAAAACTCTGAACACAGGAGATTTTGTTGTACAGACCATTCATGTCCAGCACAAGTCAAATAACAATGCTTCAGATCAATAAAACTGTTCCCCCGAGCAAAATCCTCCAAATTCTCCATCATTACCAAAGGCTGCAGCCGTTCACCTGGAGAGTTAACACCCTGGGAGGATACAAGCTTAAAGAAATTCTGTCTGCTGCACTTCTCATATCCCGAACCCTGCTGCTTCCTTAAACTCTGAGAGGTTATTTTCCATGTTCAGTGGATGCTTGAACATGCTCTACCCACACAGGAATTGCACCTGACTGTGTCCTTATTTCAGGTGGTGACCTCATGAAGCAGTGTTAACATTTAGCTTTTAAGGGTGATGTTCAACAGCTGCTGAGCTGAGAGGCTGCCTATAGAGTTGGCTGTGGTTGCTTCTTGCATTAAATTGAATTTAAAAAAGCTCTAAAATAATTATTATTCACCTTGGAAACAGTCTTATCTCGTTCTGTAGATCTTTAACACAGGAATGCCCAGTTAACAGACTTTGTATTGAGTGTTTTGGTAAACTACACTGAGGTAAAACACAAATTCCAGTAGTCCATAGAGAAAAAGTCAAATTGAACACCTAAATTTTCGATGACAACTGTGCAAACTCAATGTGCTGATGAAGGGAAATAATGGATAAAGATTTAAATGGACCTTGGGTGTTTTTCATAAACTGATAGGTTCAGAATCTTTCTTTATGACTTGGTTCAAGGTGAAGTATATATTTGGATGCCGCCGCTCTCCACAGATGATGATGGGAGGAATTTGAGTATAAACTGAATGCCAAATTGTAAATTGTCTTATGCATTGCATGCAATCTGAAAGGGTAATGTTGTGTTGTTTGTACGCAGACTGAAGGGACTGCTGTGGTACCTATGGTAAAAGAGTTGAGTTCTAGGTAAATTGTAAATAGTGTTTTAAATATACAATGTCACACCACTCATCTTTCAAAAGTTAGCCTTCAGCTTCTTGATGAAACTTACCAGGGGTCATCTGAGGCCGATGTTTGCCGATCTATAGCCATATTTAATCAGACAAATTAAATGTCCTCAGACAAATGGCCGTTAATACAATAGTGACAAATAAATCAACTTGGAGTGGTGGTGGCAGGTACTGTTGTATAATGGACATGGCCAAATAACACAGGACGTGCATCACAAAGACCTTTCATTTTCTCAATGAACAACGTGGACAATGCTTACATCCAATGCTCTCTTCATCTTGTTTTTCCATGGTAAGGGAGCTCAGTTTTTGCTGAAGGTAAATCTGGCCGAGAGTTGACTTTCATTATTACATCCCAGTGTCTCATTTTAATCTTAGCATAAAACACATCACACCTTCAACCAACTCCTTAGTCAACCAATCCGCAGCAATGTTGGATGCTCAGAGTAACTGCTGTCTGTCACTTTGTGGAGAGTCTAAAAAGATTGGTGATTGGAGGGCACAGCAAGGCCAAGCAACACAGTCATTTCACCACAAGGATCAGTGCTCAAGTCCTGTGTTAAACCAAAAGTCAACCTTGAGTCATTGTATAAAACCCAGCCTGCCATATTTTTAGTGAACCACAGTCACGTCTTTTTTTGGCCTAGTCCAAACCAAACAGGCGGCTTGACATTAACCGCATGTTAGAAAGTTAAAAAAAATACACACTGTGGTTTAGATTTGAATGACACACAAAAAACCTTGTGCATCTAAATGAGGCACTGATGTGACAAAGTGTCGGTATTTAACAACCTTGGATGAAAATGCACTGTTAGTATTCCTGCCGGAAAATACATTTACATGATTACTGTACATTTAGGGTAAGGGTTAGGGAGTTCTTGGTTGATTATTCAAAACAAGAAAATATATTTTCAACCTAACGTAACTGATCACATACATGAATGGGCTTTTCGTGTTCCTGGAGGAAATACTAAGAGGGCACACCAGAGAATTCAGGCTGTATGAAACCACTATCCCCACAACATCCCCACAACATTTATTCAACATTTTCCCCTGTGCCCCCAACCAAACGGTTCCATTTAGTTTTTTCAAGTTTCCAGATTGAATGCCAAGATTGAATAAATCCGTCGCCAGCTCCTTTGACAGTCATGTATGTCACTGTGCAGTGGCAATGACACATGTGGATGTTTCGGGCGTAGCTGCACCCCCTCTCCTGTGTGTAGGACTGACCTCTCTTATTGGAATGACAGTGCGGTGTGTGTGTGTGTGTTTATTCGACTGATATCCATTCAGACATGAGGCCCAAAGTTAATTCAAGTCTTATTTTTTGTCGTATTTTATACCAGAAAAAAGTATTCTCTTCGGTTTGGAAACATGTTGGTTCTCCTTCAATTGTACTCTTCCAATGAAACTCCACCAGTATACCGTCTCTCTTCCCTCAAATGGTGGCAGGGCGTAGGGTTGGACAGGGAGGGGTTCACGTCGATGAAACATGGCTGAGCCTCTGAGCATAAAAAAGCTGAAGGAAGTGTTATTCTGTCTGAAGACAGAGCCAAAACAACAAGCCCAGAGGAAGTGTGCATAACTCCTTTTTAGAAAGTAATTACTCATTGATATATTTATTAATGTCTGCTTTAGTCATGATTAAAATGTTGCATATTATACCTTTAAGTAACACATCCACACTTGCATTCGGATGGATTTTTGTTAGAAACACTATAGTGGTGCTGTTAGTTTGTTGTTTGGTTTGATTACTCGGCACAGGTTTCATTTCCATTTTGTTTAAGTTATCACCTTATAGTAAAGAAATGTAAGTTACTAAACACATCTGGTTTTAAATCGCTTCCCTTTCCTCAAATGAGTTGGGTCATAAATGGAAATAAATGCAGACTTAAGCTCTTAGCTTACCTTCAAATCTTTCTGCCATTGTTGTCCCTGCTGCGTGTGTTGGCTCTTCCACATACCTTTCATGTGTGTACGGCCTCTTGCGACCACTCAGAGTTAATTTTTGAGGATGTGCACAACCAACAATCGAAAAGGACGCAGGGCCTGCAGGTTACACAGGACAGCCATCAGGCCCCTGCTAACGTGTAGTTAAAAGCAAATACATGTCTGGCCTAAATCTTTAATTTTCTATAATACAATATCCCTGCAGACTTTAAATGAGTTAGGGTAATCATGTGCATATTGAACTAAATTAGATCATAAAGATGTAATTTAGCTGCGTTTGTCTGGTCTTTATATTGGCTTTTCACAGACGTGCTGAAATACAGCATCAACTGTTCTGCCTGTCCATGCTGTCAAAGGACTCATTGTCTAGCCAGTATTATTGAAGGGAAGGCCAGAGTGAAGTTAGTGCTGAGAGACCTGAAAGAACCCATGGCTGCCCTATAATGAAGTTAACGCATTTATTGCGACAGTGCAGGGGTCTGCAGTGTGTAATTACACAAGAACACTTATTAGCTTCAGGAAAAGGTCACGGTGGGGGGGGTCTCTGCAAGGAGCTTAAAACTAACTGTTACACTTCTGACTAGCTAACACACACACACACACAGACACACAGACATACACACACACACACACACACAGACACACAGACACACACACACACACACACACACACACACACACACACACACACACACACACACAGACACACACAGACACACAGACACACACACACACACATACAAGCACTACTTGCAGCTTGCATTGCTAATTGAGATGACTCCCTATATTATCATCAAAAATAATTTAGAAGTGATTTTAAATATTAGTTTTTAAAATGCATTTGCTTCGTCTAATGGGTTAATTGAAAAAAATCTTTGGGGGACTTCTTAATGTGTCTTTACAGCTCATGGAGATGATTTTAAATCGCTCTGAGCTCACATCAGAATCTTTAAGAGAAATTGTAAAACCCCAGGTGTGAATAGAATAATTGTGGAGCTACTAGTAAAACACTGCAGCTACTTTAACACTTTGATTGGAGCTGTTAATAGGGGTACGGTAGATACTGGTGATTCTAAAACTTCTATTCAAACACAGAACAATAGAGTTGTTGAGTGGCTTCTGAAACTCCGCCATGTGGTCACTTATTTAGGGTCTGTACGTACGCATGCTTTCCACATGCTGTAAGTAATTTGTGTGGTAGTTGGCAGGACGGCCGAGCCAGTGCGGTAATCTGTGGATCGTGCAGCTACATGAATGGTGGCTGGGATTCTGTGAGTATCCTGACTGTGTGTGCGGATGCCAGGCCGCTGGAATGAGAACATCCCTGCCACTGTCTGCATGGGAACGACACCATTAATACCCACATTGTACTCCACTGAGACAGAAAATTTAGCTGTGGGAAAGAGTTGGCTTTCTCAAATATTATTCTTGATTACTTTTTCTACAGAACTTTTCTCTGACAAATTTGCAAGTTAGGGGGGGATATGCTTCAAATTGACTTAAAGTTGACGTTTCTTTTTGCCATTGCTTTTTCTTTGAAATTACTTTAAGGTTACTGTTTCAAACCTGGTGAAGTTGGTCAACCTGGTCCTGTTGTTGTATGGCACAACATATATGCAGTTAAAATGGCCAAATCTACAACTGTAATTCTCAAGATGTTTTGGGGTCCTTGGTCTCAGGCAGAAGTAGAAATATTTCTGATTTACTTATGTTTTCTAGAGATTTTTTTTGGCTTAACAGCTAATGTAGCTAATTAAGCCATGGGATAATTAAACGATTTGGCTCTAAATGATGTCTCATGTGGGCCTTTATTGTTTCCAATTGACTCTTGTAAAAAGGGGTTCAAATTACTTCTTACAAAATCTTAAAGCTGCATGTCCATGACAAAATCCAACATCTTTACCAGTTAAGGATGCCATAACGATGAAACTTTTTTCTCTGTTACTGTGTGGGCTAGAGGCTTTTATCTTACATTTTTTTGTTATGCTGCTTATCTGACATAACTTGACAGAAGTACTGTAAGACTGAAGTTTTACATATGCTTTATTATTTGGGGTTTTTAAAGTATGTTTTACTTTTTACGCTACTTGAGAAAGTCCATTAGGAGGAGGACAAACTATTGTGCTCAGAAACCAAACTCTATTTTTTGGTGACATTCGCTAGTATGTTTTTTTTTTTAATTTAACCTTAGAGTTTAACCAGAAAGTCCCTTGAGATAGAAATGTATTTTCCCGGCCCATACGCACACCAGACACGGTTTAAACTTCCCCAAATGTAATAAAGGACAAGACAGAGATACTAACAGAAGTCTGGCTGGTTTTTCACCTCATGAAGTACTATATATTTGATGTGTTAGCTGTTAAATGGGCGTTTTTAAGTGTAACTTTTAAGGCCATAAGCCATGTACTTAGTTTAAGATGTGATTGCTGCCCTTTTGAAATATGATTGTTTACTACTGAATGTGTTAACAAGTTCTTGTTTAAATTTTTACCCTGATTCCCAGATCAATAGATCAACGATGGGCCTTAAATATTTTTTAATGTTCAAAATTTTGTGTGCAATGCTTGCATCTTCATATCTTGTCTTTATGTTTTGAGTTGTAAACGGAACGGCTGTGAGCAAGTCAAACTTTATCTACCTCTATAGTAAATGTCAACCAACCAACCAACCAACCAACCAAACAAAGCTGGGCACATTTAGGGTGCTAGCCTGACATGTTCTGACCAATTCCCAAACAGGAATTATTTTGGAACTTGTAACTTCATTTTCAATTTTTACCAACAGGGGCGGACCAAAATGTCTCCATCGCACAATTAGAGCAACAAAATATGTGACATGGCAATGGGTAGCTATAGTTCAAACATCAGTTTTGTATAGCTTTAGTTTGCGCACAACTTTAACTGCCGTCCAGTTTGATTAAAAACTGATGCAATAACTGGCAGCAGTCTTGTTTGTTTCTGAACCTACCTCAATTGCAATGACGACGCTGCCAATATTTTATTAATGGTTGTGGGTTAGGGTTAGGGTTGTGCCCAACTTGTATGAGTCTTTATGGAAGTCTGTCTGTGGGGCGGATGCAACTGCCAGGGCAAATAAAAAGAAAAGCTTCCAGATTCCTCTGGTTCCAAGAAGACGTATGCCAGCTCATGGTAGAGGGGATAAATACTCGGTTTAATTTATTCCTTACAACTTTCTTTTTGTTGGTTTAGGAAAGGCTATAAAAGACTCCACCAGCCGAACGCTGTAAATTCAAACTAGAAAAATATCTCACTTATTCACTTTATCCCCATCTTTATCACTTTATCACTCTTTATCAGCATGGGATGAAATCCAAGCTTCACTGAGCTGCTGCGCCTGGTCGTGGTTTCAAAGCTGTGATTGGACAATAGGCATCTGGTAAGTTTTAATGAATGTCTAAGAAGAATTAAGCACTTTCACATTTTTTTTATTTTTATTTTACAATTCACTTGGCAGACACTTTTATCCAAAGTGTAGTACATCAGAGAGTAATCCATTCATACACCACCACCAAAGCAGCAGGAGCAATGCAGGGTTAAGTGTCTTGCCCAAGGACACATCGACATGTTGCTCAGCTGGGGATCGAACCCTCGACCTTCCGGTTGAGAGGCGACAACTCTACCAACTGAGCCACAGCCATCCACTTCTTTTGCCATCCTATAGCCAGAGTTATGTAAGATTCTTTGTTAAAAGGCTGCCAAATGTGACCATATGGTTGTGTTATTTTCTAAATTTGGACATTTGGCTATTAAATGTTAAACGCCGTCTTTAACATCTGTGCTCCAGCCTCAGAGCACACTTCAAAATGTGCCCATTGTGCCCACACTTTGTTAAACCCATTTTTACAGTTTGGTCATTCAGTCATTTTATTCCAGGCTTCGTCTCCCAGCCCCAATGTTACATAATAAACTTTGCATACAACAGTTTCATCTGCTTTGGTCAGATTTATTGATACTGGGGTTTTCTGGTCTTGTAATTTGTTTCCTTTTTCATTTTTTTAAGGGGGTATTTTCCTTCCCCTGTTACGTAAAGATCTCTAGGAAAAAATACCTTTCTAACCTCGGTCGTAAACACTCTTTGATATTCAAACTTCCTCCATGTGACACACCACACAGCTCAATGATGTGGACAAGGGTTTCTACGGTAACCATAAAAAAGGAGCACATGAAATAAACATTGTGGCTTTGGTGTCATGAAACAAAGCATTTCCATTTCTTTTCTCCCACAATGCAAAGGTGCTGAATACGCAACTTTTTCCGTGTGTCACCGCAACACCGAAAGACTGAAAGGTTTTTTCACCTCTGGGACGTTTCCTGGACACATAAAATTTATCTGGGCATGTCAAATGCTCATTTAGAGAGGATTATCTAATCACCGGGCAAACATTCCTTGATGTGAACATTGAGGTATCCAAGGGGAAGATTAAAGATTTTGCAGAGGTGAGCCAGTGGCTTCTCTGTTCCACATCGCTGTAAATCTGCAAAGTCTGGCAATGAGAGTAATCCTGAGTTTCTGACACCTATTAAATCTTACTGTTGGCTCAAACTTACAAAAATCGCTGCGATCTCAACAAAAAAAAAAGTTGCTTTGGGAAAGTGACAGATGTTCCTTTTTACCCAAAGCATTACATTTCTCTGGTAGCAAACATACTAAGCCACAGAAAGCCTTTATGATGTTGTTGTAACATTATAGGCTTGTTTAAATAAACATATTCAAGTTTCCTCTATGTTTAAATAGCAGCTACCACATTTTTTAAGTATAGCTTTCTTTAATGTATTTTCCTTTGACATCCTCTTTGGATAAGTTTTGCATTCTTTGGATGAAGATTTATGTTAACTAAAAGTTCTTTTTACCGTGGCATGAGCTCTATAAAATACCTTTTTCTGACATTTCGGGATATAAAGACGTTGACTTTGTCTTATTATGTTTTTCTAAAGCATGATTCATTATAAGCTTTGAGGTTTGAGTCCGCTACACAAGATTAGTCATGAGAGTTTTTTCCCCCAGCATGCAACATCCAATGAGGTATGTGTGAAAAGTGTTGCCTACTTTTCAACCTGCAAAAAGGTTTGGATACACATGGTCCTGATCTGATATTTATTCTGTGTATAAACTTTTTTAATTCAGTCTGAAACTTGCATTGGATCACTGTGGATGGAATGTCTCCCCAGCAGTGATTGCGTTTGGCACAAAACTTTTCATCAAGATTTCAGGTGCTCAGATCCAAATGTTCTGACAATGCATTATGTCACTAAAAACAAAATGCCAGAATACATTAATGATAACAGAAAAATGTATTTGAAATACACATTTTTGTGGGATAATAAACAGATGTGAGACGGTTTGCGCTCTTTACTTTAGACGTCTTCAAGATAAGATAAGAAACGAGGGAAGATAAGCAGTTTTCATGAACTCCTGAACATTTCCAGAACATTTCAGAGCAGCCTGCCCCTGAAATCCTTGTGAGGTGCTCATTCAGATACAGGTATGTCCCTAACTCACGGCATGAAGGTTTCACTGTCAGGAAGGGGGGGGGGGGTCACAAGAGACACTTTGGGGCTTTTTATGCCTTCATTGTAGAGATAGGACAGTGGGTAGAGTCTGAAATCAGGGAAAGACAGAGTGGAGAATGACATCTGGGAAAGGATGTGAACCTGGGCTGTCGGCCTTGAGGACTTCAGGCTCTGTACATTGGGTGTGCGCCCTGACCACCCCCAAAAGAGACACCTTATGTAAAAAAAACACTGCAGGCAAATAAAATGACAGACCAATGACAGCTTTTTGGCTTTATATTAAGTACTAGGTAATTGAATGTACTCACAGTATAAACACAGAGGAGGAAAAGAACATAGTGGTGACTCGCTCAGGAACCTGCTACGTTCACACATCAGCTCACCCCGACTTCACACAGAAAGTTTACCAGTGGCCTGTAAAATTCTGGGTAAAGTCCGGGTGAAAAATGTGTCCGTTTGCGTTCACACATGCAGCAGATCCCTTGAAAATCTCAAGAGTTTTGTGTGATTGTGAAAAGATTTATAATACTTTCTAAATCTTGACGGAAATTCTGGATTTTGTTAAAGTTGAGTTGAAAAATAACTTTTTTTCACATGTTCATATGTCAAAATGTGACAGAAAAGGGAACTTTTCAGTTGACAGATTGTCTTTGGCACACGTTAAAGACCATGTCATTAGTCGTGATGGCTTCCTGCCCACCAAATGAGATGTGGTCAAAAAAATTAAATCTGATATTTTGTTACTCATTTGTCAGATTGTTAAGATGAAAAAAGTCATGTACTTGGCTTTTAAGTTTTATTGTTGCAGAGAGGGAATCAGACAATGACGTCTTTGAAGACAGTGAAAAATGTCACGGATTACATAGAGCAGCTCATTCCAGAGAACCGTTTCCAACACAGATTGGACGTACTGAACGTCCAAGAAATGTCAAAGGAGCAATGCTATTAAATCAATGAATTCCTTTGTGCATCTTTCAGGACATTTTTCTCACAGGTCGGATTCTTCCCGTGAGTGATGTGTTGTTTCTGCGCCTGTTTCCTCTTGTCTGTCTGTGGGAGTCTGGATTTTAGAGCAGCAGACGTTTCAGCTCATGTCTGGAGGGTGAAGTCATCTCTGAGGAAGGCTTCAGTTTCTCTGCTCTGCTCCAACAAGGCCTGAGCTGTCTGCAATGCCTTATTATAAAGTCGGACTCTAAATGATATTTGTCAAACAGAGCGACAGAGAGACTGTGAAAATGAATAGATGAATTACAGTCAGTCCACTGCCAAACACTATGCATCTCTCATGTAACATGTGTTTGGTCACAAAATGATTGAGAAAAAGAGGTAACCTACAAAAGCTTCAACAGAATTTATTCATTTGGTGTTTTTGGCATTGAACATTTTAAGTTATAGTATCATAAAGGCTTTTCCTTTCATTATTTTTTAAGTTAAAGTTAGATGTTCATGGATCGTTTAAAGTTCGACGTCAGCACAGTTTTGCCAAAAACATCCTTTTCCACATCAGTCAGACGTATTTTATTAGGTCAGGATCTGGGAAAAGAGCGAACTAAACACGCTGTAATGTTTCTGGAGTTGTAAGGAGAATCATAACATACAAAAAGTGTTCAAGCACGCTGCACAAAGAGACGCTGTTACCTGCAGGAAAAAAAAATAGAAGGTGTTGGAAAAAATCTGCTCGTCATCCTTTTACACGAGACACGCTGAGCTTTAGAAGGAGCGCTGACCTACTTCATATAGTTGTGACTAAACTGTTACACAGTCTCAGACTTGAACAGGAGAGCTCTGTCATCATTAGGCAACAAATAGAAAACACATCTGTGTTTTTACTACTGATTCATTTTTAACAATAACTGTTTGATTTTGACCTCAGATCTAATTTCTTGTTAATGATTTCATCATCTGTGTTTATCTCAGTGTGTGTGTGTACGTGTGTGTGTGTGTGTGTGTGTGTGTGTGTGTGTGTGTGTGTGTGTGTGAGTGTGTGTGTACATAGGCATGGCAGAGCAGTTCCCATGTACTAATTGTCAAATAATAAACAAGGGTTATTTTGAAGGACTAACAAGCAACCAGTAATAATTCAAGATAAAGGTACTGTATATATATTATCATTATTTAACTAGCTGGCCTGCTGTGGCTGTATGGAGTTCCTGCTCTTTAGCAAAAATTGGCTCCCACTTTACAGCATCGGACAGTAGGAACATGTCAATTGAGATCAATGTTCAGAAAAAGATATTGACTTTTATCACAACTTTTCCACTTTGATCGCGGGATAATCGTCACTACAGTCTGTAATAGTGTCTGAAGTTTAAAGGAGTAGCCAGATTACAGACAAAATTTGAAATATGTATAAAGTAACTCCAGAAGAACTAGAGTCCTAATTGTTCAGAAGTATCTCAGTAATCAGATAATGTTCATGCTATGTGGATCTCATGCAGTATGGATAATGTGCAGAGTGTGTTGTTCGGGGATTTTAATGGTTTGTGCTTCTGTCTACATGAGGACTGTTGATCGGTGTTTTTCTTTATTGATGCTACTGAAGAGGCAGCTCAATGTGTGCAGCACTCCAGTCCAAGATTGAGCGTATCATATTGTACGTATAGTAATGTATCGTATCCTATCAGGGTGTGATGTATCGTGTCGTGTCTTGACGTACAGTACAGTAAATGAAAAGCATGTAGATTGTCCCATTTCAAAATAAGAGATTATGAAATAGATAAAACGTGAAATCATGTCTTCATCACTAATGGTGCATCTGATTCTGAAAGTAACAAGCAACTTGTGATGTCAAATAAATATGGAGCAGTAGGACGTGTAACACTGGCAACCAATTTAAAGTTGAGTGAAATGAAAAAACTCAAATAGATGTAAAGTACCTTAAGATTTCACTTATGGATTTAAGTAAATATACTTCTACTGCTGCTTCTCTTTGTCAATATGTGCTTGCTAGATTGATGCAGTCTTGTATCTACTTTGTAAACTTAACTGTGTGATGTTCTTTAACAGGTGTGAGGATCATTTCAGAAAAGTTATCTTGATCATTTTGTCAAATTCGTTTTTAAATAACGACTTCTTTCACTTCATTCAAATAGTTTTCCTGACTCATCTCTCAGTCAACAATTAACTAATGATCTATATCACCCTTTTGTCATTTGTAACCAATATCAATGACTTCATTATTTTATTCTCCTGCCATCCTTGTCTCAAACATTCATTGTAATATATTTTCCTCACTGCATACTGTGCCCCTACACGTAGCGAGGGCAGAAAAACTATATTTGTCAAGGGAATATGTGTGAAAACAAAACCTATTTGTAATTTGCCCTCTTTGCTGCTACAGTCACTTTTAGAATATCGCCTATGTTTTATTTATTCCCAGAATCCCCTGTGGTAAAGTTTATTTTGACCCTGCTACCCTGCAGTTTTTGAGTCGGTGTATCATATTTCTGTCATTTCATTTCTAGTGCATTGCAGAGCAGCAACTCTGCAGTTCTTTCCTTACTGTATTTCTGCTTCTCTACTTTTTTTTTCCGGCTCCTCCTCCTGCTCTGTTTAATGTCTTTCCCCAGTAATTATTTTGTCAGTGATTTAGTCAGAGTCACAGCCATGCCATTGTGATTTTGAGAAGGTCAGTCCACCCTTATCAAACATCTACACACTGTGATCACAGGTGAGGGTGCTGGTTGATGCTGCCATCTAGTGGTGGGAAACGCATCCGCACTGTATGATCACTGCTGGGGAAAACAATCACAGAAATAAACTAATTAGCGCTCATAATTGACACACAACTTGACAAATGAATGTTACACTGTGATGGACTGTGTTTTCCTACTCCCCCTGAACTCCTCATTATGTCTCATATAACACAGGTGACTGTGAGTCACCTTAAAAAAAAAAGCTTCCTGTGTTTGTCCTCTCTTTGAGTTGAAACATAAAGACAAGAATCTGCATTATTTATGTGTCATTTAGTTAGTGTGACAGTTTACAAAGAAACACAACATAATTGATTTGACATTTGGACACGGTTAGATTTTATTGTAAAACCACAGAGGGCTAAATTAACTTAACATTTGGAAATTAGATTACACATTTCTTTAAAAAAGAAGAAGACGAGAGCGCCATCCTGAATCACTTTTATTATCACTTTTTATTATGT
Source organism: Labrus mixtus (assembly GCF_963584025.1). Taxonomy (NCBI): domain Eukaryota; kingdom Metazoa; phylum Chordata; class Actinopteri; order Labriformes; family Labridae; genus Labrus; species Labrus mixtus. Next base: position 11,850,048 of record NC_083612.1, on the reverse strand, counting down.
CTTGTATTTTGAAAGTCAAGCTATTGCAAGCAAAGTATGTCGGACTCAATCCCACATTATATTCCATATGGATAAAAACTTAAAAATTAAAAAAAAAAGCAGCAATAGGAGACAACAAGAGAGAAATAAAACACAAACAAAGAAAAGAAAATAACTCAAATGAGAGGAAAAAATTAGGAAACAAATTAAGGGAGGTAGAAGAAGCAAAAGGGACTGGATGCACAATGGAGGGTGGAGGGAGTATTAACTGAGGCCGAATGCTTTGGTGAACAGGTGGTGTTTGAGGAGACTTTTGAAAATGTCCAGAGATGCAGCATTGCAGGTTTCGGCAGAGGAGAGAGTTCCAGAGGGTGGGGGCTGAGGCACTGAAGGCTCTGTCACCAAAGGATCGCAGTGGTGTGTGTGTGTGTGTGTGTGTGTGTGTGTGTGTGTGTGTGTGCCAACAATTTCATCAAAAGGAGGATTTGGACAGACCATGAGTAGTGTAGAGTCTCCAGGCTGCAGCAACACGACTGATAGACTACCTGACGCTGTAATTGTAAAGATTCTAATGAAAACTATTACATTTGTTTTTATTTTAAAGATTTATATTGGTAGTGTTTTGGCTTTATTAGAAGGGACAGTTGATAGTGTAGGAAACCAGGCAGAGGGGGTGGGGAATGATATGCGGCAAAGGAGCCAAAGGCCGAGCTCAAATCTGGTGCTGCCCGCTTGGAGGATTATAGCCTCTGAACATGGGGCGCGACCTAACCGCGAGGTCATCCGCACCCCTTGATGTTGATTTTTGACTGGAATGTATCACTTTTTTTTTTTCGTGTGGGTCCTTTGGGGGGGGCTCTGTTTGCTTTAGATACAAGCTAGGAAAGAAAAAATGGGAACCACTGCTTTAACTCAGACATTATTATTAATGAGCAGATGGGAAATATAAATCAGAGCTTCCTGAACGTAAACCTCCAGAATATGTTCTCAAAGGCAACTTTTTTTCCCCTCAGTCTGATTTGTCAGATGTTAATAATCGACTTGTTCCCGTGATTTGTTTCCTTCATCTTTTTTTTCTTTTTTTTTTGTCACATCAAAGCTATACAAGCGACAGAAAGCACTTTCAGTTCTTCGCTTCAGAAACTCGGCGGATGGCTTTTTAGATGGTGACAGCTCAATAACTTTAAAGTATCTTTCAAATGTCCTGGGTGTCTCCTTGATAATTCCTCTTTTTGAATTGTGGTTCAAACACTGTTTGCCTCCATCAGTCAGAGCAAAGATTGCTGTTTGGGGGGAAGAATCTCCAGATATATGGACTGTAGGCTTTAAAAGTGCAGGTTGGCACCGTGATTCATAGCTATTATGTTTGCTGTCGACTGTTTTTCAGAGTCTCAAAGGACAACAAATGATAAACAAACATCCCATAATAGCACTGATGTGTTTTTTTTTAGCAACAGTCACTCAGAGCTTCATGACGCAGATAGCTTATCACGTAATGTAAGGCGTGCCTTGTTTGTCACAGTTGTCGTTGTAAATTCACTTCAGAGGTGGTACTAGAAAGAACACATGATGTGAAGGGTTTGTGCAAACTAAAATCTGCCTCTAATACAGAAGGCACAACTGTGGAGGATATGAGGGCCAATGACAGATATCTAACTGAAAGTGAAAACAAATATCTGTGTTGGCAGAGCTGTTGACTTTTTAATCACATGGACAGATCTCTGTCAAGTTCTGTGAAGCTTTTTAAACTCTTTAGGCCCATTGCTGTGATTTAAAAGATAATTTTCTGAATGAATTGTAGCCATTTTACAAACACTCAGGTAAAGCAGCACTATATACCTGCCTTAACTACCACAACATGTGGTGCTTTCACACTTCACTTCAAACTTCCTGAAGTTTTCAGGGTGAGCTGCAAGTGTGAATGCAAACAGCCAAATGTTTCACTCCGACACTACCCGGAATTTTTCTTGCCAGCCCCCTGGTACATTTTCCACGTCAAGTCAAGGTGAGATCTTGTGAGAATGCAGCAGGAAGCAGTCCGGATAATGAACCGTGAGCAACTAGGAGGAGGTGATGATGTTTATATCCTGTGACAGGTGCACGACCATGCATGTGTCTGTTGCGATCTCCATGCACTTAATGACACTGATTCATTATGTTTCCAGTTCTAGCATGTTCTTTTCTGCTCTTTAGTTGATACTGTGACTATGGGCGGACAAAATGTAGCACTGATATATTTGGATATGAAGGCAAAAATTGTTGCTTTTATTTTGAAAAAAAAGTAAGGACCTTCTGCAAGATCAAAGATTATGACATTAACCTATCCACAGGAAAAGCAACTTGTTATAGATCAAAAAACAAATTAAACATTATTTTTTAAATAATATGGACATTCAAAGGCACAGCGGCGTCGTTATTTTCCATCAGTGTGACTTCAGGGAGACACTGTGGCTTTTCCACAGTGTCTAAAGGGACAAAGAAGCATGAAAAGTGCATTAATTTATGTCCTTAATTCAAGGCGATTAACTAGTTAATGCTGACAGCCCTTGAATATATTAATAAATAAATCTGGAACAATGCCACGTTTTTGGTTAGATTAACGCTCCTTAAATACTGTAGCATGTCATCAGTCCATTACCTGTGTTGGGGTTTTATCAAGTCTACTTTGGTTATATTCTTTAATAATTATATTGAATTATTAATAATATAAATAACAACATCATTAAACTATGTTTAATATTTCTTGGGGCACCACCCTGTAATCATGGAAATATAACCAAAATATCACTCAAATCAGTCTCAAATTAGTTATTTAATTATTAATATTATTAATAATTAATAACTATATTTGATAAATTGAAGGCGTGAAATCCGTACACAAAGCCCTCACACCCAGCTTATATCACAATGCAAATACACCAGTAATCACAAACAACTGCTCTCTTAAATTATAACAGAATCTATTTAAACAAAGCAACATCAATCCAAAATCAATGAACTTAATCAAACAAATAACTATTACAGACTAATCTAAGCAAACAAACATTATCAAGCAAGGCTTGTGGAAGAGGAGTAAGAGTGTAGATGTGTGTGTGTGTGTGTGTGTGTGCGTGTGTGTGCGCGTGCGTGTGCGTGTGTGTGTGTGCGTGTGTGCGTGTGTGTGTGTGTGTCTGTGGACGAAAGAGAGAGAGGAGGGGGAGAGAGGGGGGAGATTGCTTTGTCCCACGTGGTCACCCTTACGATGGCGCACACCTAACAAAGACCTGGCGTGGTCTTATTGGGTTCGGCCCTGCACGATCTGTGTCTCTGAGGCGTCTGGATGGCTGCGAGTGTACAGATCTCTATGTGTGTGTGTGTAGCCTATGTGCGTAATGGCGCGGTGGTGGAGTTAGTCTAACATCACGATTTCAGACCTAACATCATGATTTCAGATCTAACAACATGATTTCAGATCTAACTACACGATTTCAGCCTGTCATCGCAGGCGTTGCGGATCCTCTTGGTGCAGGCCCAAGTCCATTGTTTGCCTGTCTTAAGCCTGCGAGGACCAACACCTGTCAGTCAGTGGACTATAACCTCTGTGGTCGTGAACACACCTGTTTACACAGAGACTCACACCTGTCACATGCCCTGCACAAACATTTAAACTTAAAGAGATAACACGTTGACGTTAACTAAATACACCACATACAGTAGATGATGAATGAATAGATGTTGTTTAAGGTATTCTGAAGTGTTCAGACAAACTTCAACAGAAAGGTTACTCCTCATGGAGCTTAAAGACACGTTATGAAGCTGCTCCAATTTACTACTTTAAATCCTAAAAAGTAGGGACGTTGTGTAAAATGTGAATACAAACAGAATGTGATGATCTGCAAAACATTAATACCCCCAAAACTCTCACATCAAGCAACAATGGTAAAACACATTCAAAATTATATGAATTGGTCTCCTCAGCCCCTAAAACACATTTTTTGAGGGGTGAGGAGTCATTTTGTTTGTTTTGGCGGAAATACTTAGCGGATAATTTAATTTTAATCAATTAATTAATTAATTATTTTTTATGTTAATCATACATGTATACACTTATATTTTTATTATATTCATTTCGATAGGTCTCAGTTCTGGATGGAGTTATTTGCAGACCTCTGAGATGCCGAATACTTCAAGAGTTCGAGAGACCGTCCACACGAAAAGCAAAACTGACTAATCTGGCTCAAATGAGTTCCACTAAACTGGCAAAACATCTTTCTGTCACTCCGTAACACAGTCCACCAAGTCTTTCATCCAAAACAAACAAAATGACCCCTCACTCACTCACTTCCGGGTCACTTCCTGCATTTGGTACATTCAAGAATCTGTCGTTTGTAAATTTGTCTCAGCGATTGTAAAAGTGTTTCACATCTTGTAAATTTGTTTTATAAAATGTAAATCTGTTTTTTACTTGGTAAAAGTGTTTTGGTTTTGTAATTTTGTTTCATGAAATGTTTTTTCAAAATGTAAATTTGTCTCAAATTTTGTAAAAGTGTTTCACACTTTGTAATTTTGCTTTGCACTTCCCAGCCACTGTAATTTTTCTCTGTGTTGTAACACTAAGACTTGCAGACTACAAACTAAGGACTGGATGGGTTTATTTCACATTTTGTGGGTCAGTAGACACTCAGGTTACCCAAATATATGTTCAAAAACACTGTAACAGTGGATTTTTCATAATATGTCCCCTTTAAGTTATTTAAACAGGAAAGAAACAAAAATCTCCTTTTCAAGAGTTTACAAGACAGGCAGCAGCACAATGAACAGAATTTCACACAAACAACGAGCAGCCAAACATACTAATACAAAAATACATCACTAGACATTAAAAGACGAATTACAAATCTGAACAGCAAATGTTTGTCAGAATCATCCACAAACACATCAGGGAGAACATCAACAGCCAGATGTGTCCGCCTCCAAGTCATTTAACGTCCTCTTAAAAGCATCCAACGAGACAAGCTCATTAAGTCTCTTTTTGTAATTTGTTCCAAGTAAAGGGAGCAGCGAACTTAAAGGCCTTTTCCCCCACTTCAGTTCTGACTTTTGGAACAGACAGTAGGACAAGCTCGTGAGCTTCTTGCCGAGGAGATAAGTCTGATAAGTCAAAGATAGTCATGAGGAGAAAAGGAGACCCAGGAAACTCTGATATCGGCTCATAAAGCCTTTATTGACTATTCATAATGAAAAGCTAATAAGCTGCAGCCAATGTGGTTTAAGCCTGCTCCCCTTATGAGCACTTTGGGACTGATATATGTGGATCCAAATATAGAAGGGTGGAAAAAAAGGCACTAATATAGAAGAGGTGGGGCACTAGGAAGTAATTTTGAGTTGATTTCTTAACACCATGTGAAACTCTCTGACCTGCTGATGGACCAGTGAGCAAACACAACAAAACTTTAAGTCAACATGATCAATCTACAGCACTCGGGAGCAGAACTGCTTTTCAGGGGTACATTCAAAATCAACAATTCAAGTGAGTGAAACAGTTGTAAGAGATGCAGATTTGGCTTGTCAAGTTGTCCACATTTACATTTAAAAGACTTCAGACTACTTTGTTCCCTTGTAGACCTGTCACACTGACTCCAGATAGTGACGCTATAATAAATACTGCCGGCTGCTTTTGAAAGCAGCATTGTAGGTGGAAATTTGGCAAATATGCGACAAAGCATAAACTGTGTGGATGTACTAAATATGATGTCTCCAGTGGTTTGTGAACGCCCCCCTTTGAAACCTTCAGATCACCAGACAAGTTGTCAAAAACATATTTCATGGCAGTAAAAATGACCATTTTTTGACAAGAGGATGGAGAACCATCATTAAAAACACCCAAAAGCACACCCTGCTTATTTACCTTTTTTATTACAATGAGGCTATTTTTCACAAAATGAACACCATCCTGTATCTACAAATCCTAAACCTGCTGATTAAAAATCATAAAAGTATCAGGAAAATGTTAGCTGATGTTAAAAATCAACCAAGAAGTAAGTTAATTTTACCCCCTGGTTCTATTCAGTCAGACTCACTTTCCAAGTCCAGCACAGTTTCTGCAGACGGCTGTTCATCATGAGCCGGGTTCTGCTCGTGGTTTCTGCCTCTTCAACAGCAGTTTTTCTTTGCAAATGTAGCCAAATGTTTCGCTCATAGTGGATTTATTTGGGTTTTTAAATAATAGTGTTGTGGTACTCGAAATCGGTCATGGATCTCAAGACCGGTCTTGAGTCCACTTTTTAAAGGTCTGGGTCTCATCTTGGAATCAAATGCATTTTTACCCGGTCTCATCTCGGTCTCAGACTGAACCACGGGGGGGGACAGAGGGATCTTCTCCGCAGCCGCTCCTTCACCTATTCAAGACTGCACTGACCCGTTCATTTTCAAATCAACGCTCCAGACTCACCTTTTCAGGCAAGCTTTTCACATGTGATTGTGCTGTGTTCTTTCTTAAGTGTGGTTTATGTTGTTCTTTATCTGACCTGTTTGCAATGTTGCCATGTTTGTTACTTTAATCCTCCGATGTCATTTTGATCTTTCTATTTTTTTGTTAGTCTTTGAGTACTTGTAAAGCGCTTTATTATAATAACTTCAAAGTAGATTTTGATGTCAGGTGGTTAAGGCAGGTTAAACATGCCAGCCAGTGGTTTAAAAATAGGAAGCATCAGATTGTGTTCGGTGTGTATCTCAGGGTTAAAGCTGACAGATATCGAGCCAGAGCCATTCAGCTCTCTCTCCTGCCTTCTGGGTCTCACAGGTTTCTGCCAGACAGACAAGAAGATAATTCAACTCTGACAGTGAAGTATCCTCTCCAGACCTGCACAAGAGCATCCTCACATACACTCACACACGCACACACACAAATCACACGCTCCTTTTGGGCTTTAAGAGGGCATCATTAGTGCTTTTTGTGTGCTCGCAGTAACGCAACAGTTGGACGTATTCAGTAATCAAGCCCAGGGAGAAAGCTCCAAGCACAGGAATATATAAAGACACAACCTGGCTGTGTCTGAAAAACAGCTTTGTAATATTTATTTTCATGGCTAACCTGGAGCCATGTTCTTCAGTTTGAAGTGCAGGGACATCCTTTTTGTTTTTTTAATCTAAGCTGACACTCTGCTCCCGCAGTAAACACCCCTGAAAGCTGTCTGAGTCAGTGCACAGGGCTGAGCTATCATTCAAATGTCACAAGGAGAGAACACCTTGAGTGTGATTATATGTTGTTACCTCAGATAGATGTGTCTTATGGAGGCTTGTTACTGCCAGATTTCATTTTCACTGACTCTCAGTCAAAACCCATCAAAACCTCCAGAGGCAAACCGCAAAGGATTCAACTTTATAGGAATTATCTTATTTTTTATGATCAACTGAGGAAATAAGCGAGGGTTAGCGCAGTTTGGGTTATTCATTAAGTCTCTCCAAAGATTTGCAAAGTGTTTTCCGCTCAGACTAAGCCGCAGCATCTTGCAGCATACTGGGAAAACAGTCATCAAATCTAATGTTTATGCAGAGCATCTGAGAGCTTCATTTTGGAGAATTTACTGCACGAGAAAAAAAGAAGAGTCATTTCGGTTCTTGGCATGAAACCTCAATTCAAAATCATAATTGTGAAATGGGAAAGTCAATTAAAACAGCTGGAAACGCCGTTTAAAAAGGTGCAAACCATTTTCTGTTTTAAAATAAAAAATGTCTTGATAACCATCATTTCCAACGAGATGCTCACAAACTTCCATCGTGTGATCTCATGTTGTTTGCATCCAATCAGAGTGAAATTACGTGGCTACAAAATAACTCAAAGTGGGCTTCATAAGATTCACATACTGTAACTACACCCCCCACCATTATGGCTGTTACATGTTTCCTCTCGGAGCCATTTTCCGAATGGTCCCCATCATCCCGTCACAGCGGCCTCAGATCTTGTCTCAGGCTCGCCCATTTTATTAACTCTCATTTTCTTCAATGTCCTAAAACTGCTGGGGATATTTCACAAGAGTGTGCATATCTTAATCTCACTAAATTATTAAGCTTACATTGGCAAATTATACTTCTGGACCCTGAAATGGAGCATATCACTGTTGTTGAGTGGTGATTTAAATACTTCTTCTTTGTTATCAGTTTCATCAGTGAGTCACCCCGTCAGGGAGAAATATTCGAGGGATAAGAATAGTTAAAGGGGATTTCAAGCTTCGCTGAATAACATTTAGCACATTGTGATTTTCTGTCGGCACACTGTAAAAAGAAAAAAACTTGTCGTTTTATGAATGCCAATGTGGGGCAGCAGTAGCTCCGTCTGTAGGGACTTGGGTTGAGAACCGCAGGGTCGCTGGTTCAAGTCCCGGTGCGGACCAAAAATGTATAAGTTGTTCAGGTAGCTGGAGAGGTGCCAGGGCACTTCCCGAGTGCCTCAGAGGTTCCCCTTGAGCAAAGCACCAAACCCCCAACAGCTCTGGTGCACTCCCTGTGTAGCAGCCCCACTCTGACATCTCTCCACTAATGCACGTCCACAGGTCCTGTTTGTACATGTCAGAAGCATGTCTCTACAATAACAGAGTGTAAAACCAGAATTTCCCTCAGGGATTAATTAAGTATTTCAAAATAAAAAAAATATTTAGATTTTCTGTAAACTGTGTGAATATTAAAGCAGCATGTATGCATTTGGTTGCTGTTTGACATCACATAGAATTCATGGGAGCCCTACATGCACGGATGAAGGAACAATTTATGTGCTGTATGTAAGGAGCCAGTGTGCATGGATGCACAACACATATAAAGCATGGATCAGATTTATTAGATAAAAGGTCGCATCCTCTCCACACCCCTCATTATTCACACTACCAAGGTTGTTCTTGACACGTCTTTTTTTTTTTTTTTAAATGAACAAGGATCCTCACATGCATGGATTCACCTGTATTATATGTATGTATTTACAGCGTGAGGCTGCTTATATACAACCTGGTTGAAGTCTCCAGCGCTATAGTGCTTCCTTATGTTTCATTAAGGAAACACACTACACCTAAATAGAGTAGGGGCGGTTTGCAATGGATGATTAAAGACTGATTGTTTTCAGCAAATTAAAATGTTGAACAAACAGATTCTTTATCCTCCTGCTGATTTAATTAAGATTTAATTAATGTGTTTGGATGGATAATAAAGCAATCTTATTTGTTTGTGTTAAATTAATCAACTTTGTGTTAAAAATTTACCAGCTAAAGCTTTGGACACAATAATTACAACAAACAGAGGCAACGTGCAAATGAGCGCCATATCACAGGGCTTAAGAATCACTTACAAACTAATGGGAATACATGTCAAATATGGATTCATAAGAACTGTTATAGCCTATATATCAGCTCACAGTTTGTATTTTTGTGTGCTTTTGTTGCCTAAGATGAGCTCCCTCCCTCTCTCTCTCTATGTATAGAAGGAGAATATTATTTGTTCTACTGAAGCCAAAAATGAGCAAGACGAACACTTGGTCTAGAGAGGGACTTTCAAAAGTTTTCTGCAAGTTTCAGAGCCAGTAAAGTTTCTCCTAATCCTGGTAACGACCTGAAATGTTCTCTGTTTCTGCATGTTGTCTCTGCCAAAGAAAAAAAAAGACACAGAGCTGGTGTTCACACTTCTATCTTCATATTTGGAGTGAAGGCTGACATCAAACTCAGTGTTCATAAATCTGCCACGCTGCTGTTATGAGGCTCTTCATTATGTATTTCCCAGGTTTCAAAGTGCCCCACCTTTTTACTTTTTCATGCCTTTTGTACACGTCTGTTTGGCGCTGTTTATCCCCCCTTCAAGGTTTAAGACATTTCTATTATTCACGTCCTCAATGAGGTCTCGCAATCCCATCGGTTTCAAACGATGGTGAGCCAAGTGTGATGTCAGAGACAAGCTGTCTGTGAGGAACTCTGTAAGCTCGGGACAGGGAGACACTGTGAACGCTGGTTTATGGCAGCATATCAACAAATCATCTGCAGACCGTGGTACCATTACTGCAACACTTTGAATAAAGGTCGTTTGGATATGACGTCAGAGCACATGTGCACACTGCACAGGACTGTCTGGATGCATGTTTTTATTTAAGTAAAACAAAGTCTGAGCTAAAGATAACACTGGACTGAAGTCATGTTATCTTGAGATAAGCACTTTTCTTTTCTTTTTTTGTGGGGGGTTGAACTGGTTTACTGTGAGACGAAACAATGTGGACTGTGATGCTACACAGAACAACACAGGCACACATGACTCCATACAAACCAACTTAAAGAGCAGGTACCTCATCTAAAGTTTTTGTGCTAATTCCGGCACATTTACATACAGTAGATAAAATATGCTGATATGTTGTGTCCTCACAGTGCACTGCTTATTCAATAAAAAGCTGATTTATCAATCAATCAATCACATTAAAAACAGCAACAGCTGACCAAAGTGCTGTACATGAAACAAGAGAGCAATACATATATGGAAGTAGAAAGAAAACTCCAGCTTATTTAAAGGGGTCAGGGTTAATGGTAACATTTTAGAGGGAGAGTTAGGAGGAGTGTCATGGGAAGTCCTGGTCACAGCTTTGATTTGAGAAAAGCCCCAAAACTGATACTCTTTGACCTCATTCATGACTGAAATAGGTACAAACATTGTATGGAAACCATCAAAAATAAAATCTAAAAATCCTAATAGAAAAATAAAAAGTTGCTGCCCATATCTTGGGTCTTTCTGTTCTCTCTCTATAGCTGCATCATAACCTCACCTCTTTTATTTCGTTGAGGTTTCTGTTCTTAAATTGCCGTCCTTTGAATCCTACATTTGCTTTGGTCACCGTGTCAGATTTTAATGGTGTTTGTATGTTTTGTAGCCCAGCTGTGAATTGTCAAAATGAATGAAGTCTGGATTCTAGTTGTCCTGTTATTGTGCCTGCTGACTCACAGTGAACACTGTCATGACTTACTGATAAACTTTTCACTCAGGTATTTGTAGAAACTTGAAAATGAACACAACAACGTGAAGCTCTTGTTCTTTTAAGATTAATTAACAAAACAAGTACAGCCACTTGTCATTCATGACTCACCAACACTCAAGTGCCACTCAGTTCACCCTCACAACGCGCACACACTCAAATGAACTGAGGCGCTGCGTGACTCGGTTAACTGAGGAATTATCCTGGATCATTTGACGCAGTAACCTGCCAGTTCACAAAGTCACACGTCACTCTGTAGCCTGATATAGACCAGAGACAAAGGCGTGGATGAAACCCGAGCTTGCCTGTCTCCTTTATGTTGCCATGACGACAGCAGCCGTTACCAATGCCTCTTTGAGAGGAAGAAAAAAAACCCCTCAGAGGACCTGAAGAGGCCCCGCCCTCTTTGGGAATTTACCAATCTTACCTGGCAACCAAAAGTCAATACATTCAGCCTATTACGATGGGAAAATGAAATGAGCTGCTAACAAATTAACACCTCGATCAAATCCCTAAACCCTCTTCTTCTTCTCTTGTTTTTTTTTTATCATTTCCATCCCTGTCCTGTGAGGCCTTTTCTTAGTGTGCAACTGGATGCGGTTCAGGGCGTGTTGCCTTCGCTGGCAGGTGTAGGAAGCAGGTTGAGCAGGTTATTCCCTGAATGCCACTCGGCCGGGCCCTCCTCCCTCATTCTCTGTCTCTCTCTCTCTCTGTCTCTCTCTCTCTCTCTCTCTCCGCAGGCTGATTGCTGATTCACTCTCAAACGCTGGCAGCTCAGGGAAGAGATTTTGTTGCCTGTGCACCTGTTCTCATCTGATATAGCCTAAGAATAAGGTAAGGATTTACTGAGGAGGGATTTTATTCTTTGTCTTATTTTTTTTTCTCAGGAAATGTGTGCGGCTGTAAAATGGATGGAAGGGTTTTAGTCTAAATATGTGTAACAAGATTTGAGTCACTGTTTTTATTTGAGAAATCCCAAATAACCTCATTTAATTTCATAAAAAATCTTTCTCTAAAGACCTCCTATGAAGTAATTTCCAAACCTAGAAACAGCGAAACATTTCCCTTTAAATGTTGTAAATGCTTCAAATTTGGCTTTAACCTTTCATTTTGACTCCTAATTCATGTCTTAAAAGATTCAAAATAGAGTGTTGGAAGCAGAAATGCTTTTTATTCTCAAGTGTGAATGTGTAAAGAGTTTGGTTTTTGGTGCCAAAACATCCCAACAATGAGTGGCATACATACTGTAAGACCTTACGTAACACAACCAGGGGTCGCTTTGTAAGCTTCAACAGATAAAGACATGAGGGCCCTTGAGTCCACCGACTGATAAACTGTGAAGTTAAATGTTGGAAGTAGTATTTAGATTATTAGCTAACATAAGTAAATCATCAATTAGGAATAAAAAGTCTGGAGTCAAAATATATTTAAGGAAATAAACGAAAACATTAAAGGTGCACTATGGAGTTTTTGTAGAGAAATGTGATTTAGGAATTTACAGATTATGTGGTAAATGTTCATACACAAACTGTCCTCAGAGGAAAATTTGGTCCCTGTAACACTATTGTGAGAAGTTATGGTAGGGGGGGCTGCAACACTGAAACTGTAACTCTCCTGATAGTTTTTTAGTGTTCCAGGGACCCATTTTTCCTTTGAATAAAGTTTGTGTATTTAGTATATAGTATTCAGAAAATATAGCATAGAATTGTTTCACTTCTCCAAATTTCAAATGTCACTCCCAAATCTACATAGTGCACCTTTAAAGAGTGTAGAGTTTGAGTTGCAAAAGTGCTCAGTCAATCATTTAGATAATAATGATAATGAAAATAAGATAAAAAACTTGGGCGGTGAGTAGCAGAGAGAATCCCTCCCATGATTCCCCGCCAGCCTCAACATCATATTTTGTTATTGTTTTGATTGAGAGCCCCCTGGTGGTGGATTTTACATATTGTGCGTTTAAATATATTTGGTACTTTGCGTCATTATAAATAGCATCCGTAACTGAGGGAAAACAATAAACAAATTAAATTAAAAAGGTGCCAAAGGAGATCCAACAAGTCTTCTGTCCACTACATCAAACTGGCCAATAGATTGTCCCACGATTATGTCGTCCTCGTTTAAAATAAGATAATACTTGAGTAGAGCTGTTTACAAGCTTTGTTTATCAAACACTTTATATATGTTTAAATGCGGCGGATCATAGCGGTGAGTAATGATTCCACATTACAGCCATAGATTTGCTCATGCATTGAACAAACTGGAGATTCTTGATCTCTCGACATTTTAGCACTGGAGAGGAAGTAGGTCATATTTTACATTCCAAGCCCATCCCTTACTCCCTTCAGGTATAATAATACATATTTTATATGAATAACTTTTTTTTACTTTGACATGAGAAGATTTGATCTGAGTAAAACTGAAGCAGCCAAGTAGCTTTTACTTCTTAAGTGCAATCATCTTGAACTCTTTCTGCCCCTGTAAATAACATAATTGACATGATATTGAAAAGTAAAAATAACACAGCTGAACTTGAACAAATTAAGTAGTTTACAGTGTAAACTGTCAGGCTGTTGGCGTCTGTGTGTGGGCTGCAGGAGTTTACAGTGTTTACAGGATGTGTGTTTGTATTTGATCGGGACTGGACCTTTGTAAAGTCACGGCTGACAGAGCCGTTGAGGTGAGAGCTGCTACAGACTCTGACAGACCAGCAGAGTGGGAACGGTTTTCAACAGGCCGCTGTCAACAGGAGTGCACAGGGTCAGAAGTGATCTCTGCCTGCTTCTTAGACCGGCTGTGGTCTGCAGGGCAGAGGTGGGACGCTTCAGGCCAAACACTCTCTCACCTGTTGTCATGTTATGAGAACAGCTGGAGAGTTGGTTTACTCAGCTATGCTCAATGTGATGAGTGATGAGAGGATATTTTCTGAAACAGACAAAAAGTGACGTGTTGAGTTTCCACAAAACAGGATTTATTAGTATGAAAAAATGCAAAAGCCAACACATCATATCAGGTAATGATGACGTTTTTAGTCTCTGGCAGATATAAGTAGATACATGTCACCTGAGACATTTCTGAGACAAGTTCAATTTGATCTTGTCTCTGCGGGATCTGACATCTTTCACTGTTTGTTATGCACACAGTGAAAATCAGAAATCAAAACAAAACCATTCCTGATGAACTAGTTTTAAAAATATCTGATTGTCAGCTGTGTGCCACGTCATTCCTCTTGAATTCTCCTCAGGGTGTAGGTTAGGATACACACCTAGACATGCTCTGCCTGTTAAGAAATGTGAGTTAATGCGGGGATAAAGAGGTGGATGAAACGTAACAAAGGTCATTGCAGTTAACGAGCGTTCTCATACCAAAACAACAGTATATGCTGATTGTGAATGATTCCCATAATGATAGTACATGACCGGTAAAGGCCAAATCTCCAAGCTCACAATCCAACAGACTTCAAGGAACATTCCTGGTTAATGTATGAGTGTCGGGTTTTCTCACAGTCAAACCATAAAGTCACTGAGGGCTCTGATGCAGACTTAACAACGCCAAATTATGCACGTTCTGTGAGTCAGCATTTCCAACTTTCCTGTGGGACCTAACCCCAAATTGATCGCATACCTGGTGAGGTAAAGAACTTGATTGTCCAGCCCCCACTGATTGTAAAATAAATGTTTCTGTATGGATGTAGTATTCGATAAAGTTTGAAAAAAATAAATCATGGATGGGATGTGAAAAACGCAAATAGATTAATCTGTAAAAGAATACATAGGTAATCTCTATTGTGACTATTTATATTGTGTTTGCTGAGTTTATTTAGAATTAAATATTCACCAAATTCCTGACATTTGAAAGTTTAGTAAAACATATAAATGCTGAAATGTAAGACACACTGGATTCTGGAGGTGGACTTTAATAATAATACTATTAATTGGTTTGTGATGTCATGATATGTGTCCCATTCCTCTTTAAATTCCATCTGAGATCACATAATGCACGCCTGACATAAACCCATCAGCTTTAGTGCTTTGGCTCTATGGAGGAGACACATGGTTAACGTGAATCGGCAGAAATTTTGGTTAGGTTTAGATACAAAGCTATTTAGTTACGAGGGTAAATCACTTTCAAAATGACTTGAAGTTCAGCTACACACAAGACACATACACTGGTCTCCTGTAAGCAGTTCTGTTGTTTGTTTGACTCATCCATCTACCTCGGCCTCTCCCCTACACAGACTTCTGGGGCTTTATATACTTCCATTATTTAATTACTTTATGTCTTTCTGTTGGTATCACTGTGACCACTAAAAGTCACAGACAAAATGTAGATATACATATTATGTATAAACTGCTTGCATGGACTACAGTTCGTTTATACAGAAAATAAATCTATAAAGTAATTCAGCTTCTTCCCTTCATAAACCCGCTCCAACAAGTAAAATGACTGTTGTGGAACTGGTAACAACTGCAATCCTTAAACACATGAAACATGTAGTTAACGCAAACAGTGCTTAAAGTCAAAGTATTGACCAAGAGTTATTACTATGATGTAATTATTTTTCAGTTTGGTCAGTAGTAATGGTTTTCATACTGAAGCAGTTTACGATCTCGTGTAGTCAATGGCAGCATAGGAGAGATTTGAACTGCAGCAGAATTGTACAGTGACGCCGTTGTTGCCGTTGTAAACATGACGCAGCATCCTTGTTATCAGATGAAACCTAAATTGAGCAGAAAGAGACATCAAACGTATTAAAACTGTACATTTTAGTATCAGGTCTCCACTGAGTGTAAACTTGAGATTCTGCTCACCATGATAGTTCTGGCTGGGGAATATTAAGCACTGGTTGGATGTTTCTAACCGAAAACAACTCTATTTTGTCTGCTGACAGCTTGGCAGAGGAGTCGAAACACTAACCTTTAGCTTGAGAGTGCTTTGGATGCTAAAAGGCAATTTTCGTCCGAGTTCACAGCTGTGGACTTCAATCTTTAGGTGCGAAAGAAATGGTCAGTTTAATCCTGAAAGTTATTTTCACTCCTGCAGTGTAATGCACTCTAAATCATTTACCGCCTCCCCCCTATTGCGAGTCATTTCTTTAATAATGTGCTCTAAGTGTGGTCTAATCAGCAGACTTACATGAGTCCTCTGAGTGATCGTGCGTTCACACAGCAGGCTGCTGCATCAACAGCCCACAGGTTTGCCATTTATTTCACACAGAGCAGAAAAACACAGAAACACGGCTGATGTGTGGATGATAAATAAGCCTGGTGAGAAACTGAGCACAGATGAACACACACTGGCTTATACTTTGTACTTGACAATCAACACGGCTGTATGTTTTCACACGCACTACAGAACAGCAGTTTCACATTTTGGAGGTGCTAAATTGGTATGAAGTTGCTTACACCTTTTTTAGGAATCCTAATGTGTTTTTAAAAGACTATGGAATGTATTCCTTCTGATCGGAGAAAGACGCAAATTATCCCTGGTTCGACGAGTTCTACAGAAATGTACTTCTTTTTAATTCATTCGCAGTAGTTGCATCCTTATTGACTCGTTTAAAAAGCATTAATATGTTATGACAGAAATGTGAAAACTCCAGATTTGCATATCCAAAAACTGAGGCGCTGCAGGCCACAACATCGCTCTCTGTAGACGGGTCCTTTTGCACCGCTCGTCTCAAGAATGAGCTGAGAACAAAGAAACCGATCAACAAAGTGAGTCGCAGAGAGAGGGCCCTGCAGGGAATACAACTAGAGCTGCAGTCATCTGAGTTGTTGGAGTGAAGCCGAGGGGAGAACACATAGCTAAGAGGGCACCTGTGTGAATTCACGCTGCCAAGAAGGGCACAGATCCCATCGGAGATTCTGCTGAACTGCAGCAACTCGCTGTGTGACGGTGCAAGCATGAGTGCGTTCATGTCCCACGTTCAACACGACATCATCTAAACAGTTACCTAACATAAGGTGGGAAAGGATGAGCTGTTCAAGAGTTTCCATCTTGACTTGTGTCAGTGCAGATGACCTGCGCAGGTGATTTTTCTGCGCCTGGAAAATGGGAACAAACAGGGATGTCGTGTTGCACACTGAGTCTTTGCGTGTGGTCAGGCAGAGTTTGAAGGCAGTGACAAACACAAGCATAACACCTGTGGCTCCTTCCTGATGGTGTTTATCCCTACAGGTCGTAAACAGACTCCACAGGCACTCAGTAGAAGAATGAAACCTAGAAAATACCTTTTTTAGTTTTCATTGGAGGTGTAGATGCACGTGTGTCGAGGCCTGATTCATTTCTGCTTTGACTCATCATAACAAGGGAAGGACTTGTGATTACTTCATTTCATATAATTGTATTTTGAAACTGGTTATTAATGAGTGCAGAGGAAACAAACACTGAATGCATCTATGAATGGTTGGGAGCAGGATAGAATTTATATTCAGAAAATAATCATTTCATTCATTGTTTGATTTCAAAGAAAGAACTTTTTGATTTTATGTTTTTGAGTAGGCTATATAAACACTCTGAAATGATTTTGATACAATGACTGAAACCTTTATTATTAAATCCATATAATAATTATAATAAACATTATAATAAAATGATATCAGTATAACAAGAGGGTTCATATAAATGCCAATTACAAAGACAAAATACATAATCAACAAATTACCTGATTAGATCAGGTAACACAGTTTGGGTTTTCTAAACAAATGCAAAAAAGAAAAGATTTTGTCCCTAGAAAATAATTCATGAATTAGCGTCAATATCAAAAGATACAATATAACATTTAAAGCAGCTCGATTTTGGTGCCCCCTGTGGACAAACTATGTAGTGTAAAATCCAAATTTGGTAATCCTGGAAAGTCTGTACCTGGATCAGCTTGTTTCAATCCAGACTTTCTATGAAAAACAAGACAGGTTTCCAAATCCAGATCATTCTGATGACTGAACCTTTGGGCCATGGTCTCCTTCATGAAATTAAGTTTTCTCAGTCATTGTACAACTGACAATGTTTAACCTAAATATCACATTAAACCATTTTTTGACTTCCTTAAGTACTTTGCAGTTCAAACAACTAGTGATAATTAATTCCCACTCATGATCCACTTACTTTATGAGGCTGATTTTTTAAGGTTTTGTTTTTGGGGCTTTTTAATTCTTTATCTAGAGACAGGACAGTGGATAGATTTAGAATATTGTGGGAGAGAGAGTTGGGAAAGACATGTAGGAAAGGAGCCACAGGTTGGACTGGAGGACCACAGCCTCCGTACATGGGACGCACCAACTAACCACCAGGCCACTGGCGCCCCCTTTGTCAGACAGATTTGAACCAACCTGACCTTTCAACCTTTCACCTTAACTTTAAGGATGATTGACATGACGTCTGAAACATACAATACGAAACATATAATATGACTATTTCATTGTCATTATATTTTCTAAGGTAATATCAGTTCAGTCAGACATCTACGTTTGTATTTGTTTGTAGTATTTATTTCAGCAGCAGAACATATCTTGTGTTTGGAGTCTCTGACCTCATCTCTCCTCGCAGTTATATTTTGTATGCAGAAATATAAGAAGTGATGATATGACATCTAAAACCCCCCACCGTCGGAGCCTCCAGGTGGATGCTGAGGATGAAGAAGAGTGCAGTACTGGTGCAGGTCAGAGCTGGCAATGAAAGAGCCGAGGGAGAGACCTGAAGTCTTACTTCTTAAATAGACAGCCAATCGGAACGAGGCGTTGTCAGGTGAAATCAGTGCAGCTCCAGTTGTCTACCTGAAATAGCTCGCAGACGTCGCCTCGTTATGATCAGTCTTTTACAGTATCATACTTTGTTGTTACCGGTAATGGTGCTATTACTGGCATTGTGGCTATAAATCTGTTGTATTTGTTGTTGCCGTGTTTGCCTCTGTGCATCTCTTTCTTTGTGCATCTCCCTCTATCCCATTTTCCAACCCCAACACAGTTTCAGCAGATGGCTGTTTGAGGTTTCTTCTTGTGAAAGGCTGCTTTTCTTTGCCATTTTACTAAATATTGCCAAAGGCTGTGCTCATGGATGACTAGGTCTTTGTAAAAAAAATATAGAAAAAAGATTAAGGTCTACCATACTTTTTGGTAAGCTTCTCAAGATAACATTTGTTGTAAATTGTTGTTTTACAAATAAAGATTGATTGATTTGAAAGCTCAATAAACTGACTTTTAAGTTTCCTCTGTGATTCATTCGTCAGATCAGACAAACAATCTGCTGGTAATTATGCATCTAAAAGAAAAACAACATTTTCTAAATGAATGGACAATATAGTTCCATTTCTCTCTTTACTGTATTAATTAGTCAACTCCACATCTAAAAGTACTATCACACTGTTTACTTCTGGCACTCTGAAAAGAACAATGGACTCTATTTATTTCACAAAAATAAAATGTTTTGTGCTCTCTCTTGTGTTTCAGAGTGTAACCAAAAGGCTGAGAATGAAACTGTGTTTGAAAATCACAGCAGGTCTCCTTCTGCTCGTCCAAGCTTTCAGCCTGGCATCGCTCCAAAACACAACTGACTCTCCGGGACGGACGATTGATGGAAAGTGGCTGCGTGAATTCGCCAAAAAATTAGCTGCAAGTCAAAACATTGCACTCTCTGAAGAGAAGGGGTTTGATCAGGAGAACGATGGGACTCCTATGGAGTCGAGTAACGATTACAGTGGAATAGCATCTGGCTCCATGGCAGTTTTTAATGAGGAAGAGGAGAACGTGGCCAGCCAAGATGAGGGTGCTAATGAATCTGATGATATGCGTTTTTTCACCACCACCACTATGCCTTTAGATGTAACAACGGAGCAACCTGAGTTTCAAAACACAACAGTTTCCCCAACCACTGCAACTACGGATCAAACAAACTCGAGCGACGTCAACATGATAGACGCCGAAGAAGATTTTTACAACTCAACCATGACTCCTCAAAACTCCACAACTCTTCCAAGTGTGCAAAATGCAACCAGCTTTCCCGATTACTCCAATCAAACTGATTTAAATACGACAACTTTGTCTCCAGAGATCAATACAACGCAAGAATCGACAACCAAACTAGAGGAATATCCATGGTTCAGCAATGTCACAGAGTCAACCAACACAACCAATGTGACAACAACTGTGACAACTACACCAACCACAGTAACGCCAGAGATCACCAATACACCCACTGTCCTCTTAACAACAACACCGTCTGATTCATGGACAACAGCGATAAACCCTGAGACTTCAACGACAACACTCGCTGCTATGAATACATCTGAGAGGGGCAACGACACAGACAAAGCTGGAGCCTCAGTGAGCGACTCAGAAAGAGGTAAAGCTGCACTTTCAGGTGTCACATTAGTGCAGGTCTTTATGTCCTAAGAACTACTCTATGTGTCTCTGTAAGAGCTTGGTATCAATTTATAAAAAGATAGAAAGAAAAAACTAACAATAGTGTGCAAATCAAAGGCCTCCTAGCTGATTGGACAACCCATGGGCTACCCCAAAGTCCTAAACAGTGATTGGCTATTTTCTTTTGTCAGAGGCAGGACTTCTGTTAAAACCAACTATTTGGCTGCTAGTAGTTTTTTTGTCATTTCAACTTGGCACACTTCCTTGGTGTTGGTGCCATTTTACAGGGCAATGTTACATCTTTTAGATATTAAATGTAATTGGCTAATACATTATGATCAGTTCAAATAGAAAGTGTTAATACATGCTTCTCATTTGTGCATGTCCAAACACACCTATGCCACCCCGGCATGGGAAAATACCCATAGTGCAACCCCCGGTCAAAAAAAAAAGTCCCAAAAAATAAAGAGCATTTTGTTATTCACCATTAAGGGTTCCATTCAAATGACACATTTCTATATGGAAGAGCTTCTGCCTCAGACAAACCAAACATACTGTTTATGGTTACACTCCACTGACTTTCACATGCACCAATGTTGAACAGGTATGTGGCGCTGGGCAGAAGTCAATGGAAATATTATCTGACACCATTAAATGGTATTGAGAGGAATTTAAACCAGACATTTTCAACAGAATCATCCCCTTGTGAACTTCATCTAATCCTTTGATCATTAAGAACAGTGATTCTTATTTTATCTCAAGTTTAAGCTTGATAGGCAGTTTAAGCAGATAGAATTTAGGACAATCAAAAGCATATAACAAAATATATTAAATGCAGCATTGTTTTCAGTCAAACGGCCATTTTTCTGTTGTAGTGGATGGTAAAAACATTTGACATTTCTCCAGACATAGGAAATGAAAATGTGCAGTCCAATTTTACTTTAAAAAAATTGGCTTTTCTTAAGCATACGTCAATGGATCTTGTCTAAACAGCAAAACAAACTATTTTCTAAACTATTTTGTTCAAATGGATATGAATGAGACTCTCAACTCTGATATCATAAAAGCCTGTTAATTTTGTCAATATATAATGCAGAGACTTTTAGGTCCAAGCAAAAGGCATCATACCATCATAAAAGGCACAACGTCCTTTACAGATCAACTTTAGAGACCTAGTTTTACTGTAACAAAATCCATGTCGCTTATCAGAATATATCACCGTTTCTTGTTTTTACACGTTGCTTTTTTCCGCCCTTTTGCTGACCCACATTTTCCTGAATCTATTTTCCCACTGGCGGAGGACAAACAGCCCTTCTTTCAAAGGAAAAGGCTGGATTGGGTTTCAGGTGCTATCGATGTGGCTGCTTTGAGCAAAGGGGTCTATTACAACCACCCTCCCTGCAGGACAATGAAACCCTGTTTTAGTGGATAAAAAACCTGAAAGAGCTGGTCAGGGACTGAGGTCAAAGATACTTACTCTGCCTCTGTGCGGGGCGTGAGACTACCATTTGGTGTTGATCATGAGATTTAGGAGATAGTTCTAAAAAAGGGTTCCTGTAATGCTCATACTAGTGCAAATCTATCAGTCTGTCTATTCATCTTTACATTTATCCATTCAGAAAGATACATTTACTGCTGATAAAAGAAAGGATAGAAAACTTTTAGTGGGAAACATGTGGGCGAGCTCACTTCTAACACATTGGCAAAAAGCAAAAAAAGCCCTGTAGAGAGCTGGCGCGAGATTTGGATTAAAATAAAACTCACATCACACGGACAGATGTGACAGCAGGACATAACACTAACAGATGATGACAATAAACAGAGGGAACACGGTTGTGAAACTGCAGGCAACACAGAAAGAAAAACTATGCGCCACAGTTACAATGACAGGCACAGCGTGTTTACAGAAACTACAAGAACACAGGCGGCCGAGTACAGATTTGTCTATAAGTACAAGCCTACAATACAACTTCTTCACTGACTTTTCTCTCCAGCTGCTTGACCTTAGAAAATAGAATTTCTTCATTGTGAAAGTTTCTTCATTTGACAGGGTCCTGTTTCATATTTTGAACAATCAGTGCTCACATTATATTATTCAGAGATTTTCATAATGTGATGTAACATGCTGATGTGTAGCAGCTATAATACGCACCAGTTTTCAAATTCAAACTGAATTTGATACTTGGACAAAATCCTGAATTTGATCAATTAAATTTTTAACTGATGATTCTCAAAAGCATTCATCCACTTTGACTTTACATTTTAACACCTTTTTAGAATAATTTACAAGTACAAATATGGCAAAGTATAAATTACAAACAGTAATCTTGGAACACATCTGCCAACATCTGGCCAAAAAGGAGTTCTGGCCAAGACTCCTTTGCCATGTATTTCAAATGTTTCCAGTTGGACTAGCAACTTGAGACACACAATTTGATTTAGAGTTAAATAAAACGAGGTCTAAGAGCAGATTATTAGCTCCTGCATGGAGATCTCGGTTTGTTAGTGCATGTTTAAAGCTACATCACTATCATGTAAGTGAAATCCAGGACTGTATCAATCAACCAATCAATTTATTTGTATAGCGTCAACTCATAACAAGTGTTATCTCGAGACACTTTACAAAAGAGCAGGTAAAAGACCTTACTCTTTGTCTTTTAACATTACAAAAGAGCAGGTAAAAGACCTTACTCTTTGTCTTTTAACATTACAAAAGAGCAGGTAAAAAGACCTTACTTATTGCTATGTTACAAAGATCCGGCCTATCCATCATGAGCACTGCAGCAAAGCAGCAAAAGTTACAGTGGTAAGAAAAAACTGCCTTATTAAAAGGCAGAAATCTTCGGCCGGATCCCCGGCTCATGACGAAACAGTCTTCACAGGCCTAGACTGCGCCGGGCTTGGAAAGGGATAGGGGGAGAGATGGGATAAGATGCAGGAAGAGGGATAGGGAGCAAGGGGGTGGGGGGAGGCAAACCGTCCATCAACAATCCGGTGGGGAGGGTGTGTGTGTGTGTCAAATCATTTATTCTCTTTCTTTATACATGGTGATTATCAAACTCAATCAAACACTAGTGGGTATACTCAGACTACAGACGTAAACCAGAAACGAAAACATGTTATTTAAGTCTATATATTTATCAAACTGGTTATAACTGGTAATATTTAGTTTAAAAAATTCAACTCGATCAAGTACCACTGAAAAACAGCTTTAAGCGCAAGGGAGTGGGAATATTTATACAAGGCAATGAAAGTTCCCACATCCAGGATTCTCGCAAAAAACAAATATTTTCTACCTCATGTAGTCATGAGATGAAGAGTCAGGAGATCATCAAAACGGGAACGCTTCATCTTCTGGACATCAACTAAATTTTATGACATTCAATCAGATATTTGTTTAGCTTTAACAAATCAAAGCAATTAATTGACTATTGAACCAACAAACTGACCAGTAATGTAAAATGACCACCAGTTCAACCTGGATAATCTTCCATTAAATACCGACTAGACATTTACATTGGGTTAATATCGGTTTATTAATGTTTTTATCACTGAATTCATATCAAATGCACATGACAGACACATGGCAATATTATTTTTAAATGTCATTTTACATACAGTCCCCTTCAGTAAGCTTTGGTAGAGTACATATTGTATTCATTCAGCTAGTTAAATCCATGTTCTCTTTACTAAAATGCTTCCACTGCACGAGAAAAAATAAGACAAACTCACTCATATTTTATTGTATCAACACTCAACTGAATTAAAACAGCAAACATAAAGTGATACTCCGAGAATGAAAAAAGGTCTTTTTGTTCAACCTGCCTCGGGTTATGGGGTAAATTGATCCCCGCAAGTGGGTAAATTGAGCCATTTGTAGATAAACAGAGCTGCTGAATTATTTATGTGTGAGTTCTGACAAAATACAGATGAAGTATTTCTATGTCAAAGGATATTGAAATAAATTGTGTCTCTGTTACTGTCTTCCTTTCTTCCACCTATACTGCAGTTAAACAAACAATAAAAAAAAGAGTTAAGTTCAAACAGTGACATTAACAATCACACTGTGTAAGCTAGAACTTTACATTTTCACTCTGACTAAACTGTTAGGTTAGAAAAGGTCAGTCTTGTATGTAGATGCGTCTCTCATCTTGTCACTTGTTTTTAACTCTATACATGCAGCATCTACATTGTTATTTTCACACCTGTACACAGACTGTAATGAGCGTACATAATGAGCTCTGTGCTTCATTTACACTAAAATAGAACAATTATGTGATGAAACCTGCAAATGCATTAGGTTAAAGGTGATCTGATGTTTCGGAAACGGTAGAAATATTGACTCCTGTTTCACATTTTTCTACATGACAAGCACAGTCTCCTCAAAATATTTAAATATATTCCAGAAATTATCATGATTTGGGGATGTTAATTGCATTAATTACTGCTGCGTCAATTAAACCAATCTGAACAGCTGACTAATTGGGATGTGTGTCGATGCAGAGTGCTGCCAGTGGAAACACGATTTGGAAAAGCTCATTTCAGCTGTAATTACCTGACAATTAACCCTCAAAGACAGCGGCAGATATGAATAATTTTTGCTGTTGACAAATTATTTATCACTCTCTTCCTCAACCTCTTATTTCTCCAATAAAGGTTTGGCATCGGATACAAACACTCAAAAACACTCAACGTGGGGAACTGTACTGGGGATAGTGGCGGTCATGGTCTGCGTGGGACTGGTGGCCTACGTCATCCTGAAACACAAACACCAGAAAGGATTCTCTCACAGGAAACTGGTGGAAGAGTTCCCTTCAGATCCAGGTATGTTAGCTCATGAAGAGCAAATGCTAATCCTCTTTGCTATGTCGGACGCAGACTTTAAACTCTTTAAGTGATACAAAATACAGAATTATGCACTTTTTACTGCCTCACTTGACCTGTGATTTCATAAACAATATTTCCTCAGAGTTACTGAAATTACAGTGCTATGGACTTTTGGAATTTTAAATGTAGGCTGATCTTCTAACATATGCGTTACCATGCCCCAAAGCTTAAGGATAGAACTTTTTTGTAATGGTGAAATGACAGATACAAGTTTTTCTTTGTTTAATATGGAGAGAAAGGGTTCTCGTTTATCCCTCTCGTTGTTTCAAGTCTCTGCACCACAGACTGTATATTGATGTGATCTCAGAGATGTCACACACTTGTTTCTGAGAAGGCCTTGAAGCCAACAATGACAAATGCCATATTGGAAATACTATTTTCCGTGTAATGATCAGTCTAGTAACAGGCGTAAAGTTGAAGTTAAGATGGACCGTCCTGGGAAATAGCTAAAGTGCACCCACTAGTCAGTCAAGTCAGCCATGCCACAAGTTATTCAAATGTATGCACAACTCTTAACCCTAACAGAATGAAAACAGGGGAGGAATTGATCCCCATGCACAGTGTGTATTTGTCAAGAAAATAGCCATTCAGACGAAAATTGTTTTCAGTACCAGGCTGTAAGCATGGGAAATTCTGCTGGCGAATTGCCCTTTTGAATAGATGTTAATGGGGCTTCCCTGGCTCTTGGAGACAAGCTCAAGTGGACACTCGAGGAACTGCAGTTTTTTTGCACTCCACATTGGATTCATTTTTCAACAGCATTCGGCCATCAGGGCATTTAACATTTCTAAAATCTGTTAAGGTCGTCCCCCCAAAGTACATGTCAGTCACACCTCGTTTTGCTATATTTATTTCTCATTTTCAGCTATCATTTCACCACAAATGGGTCAACTGCATAGAAGAACTATCTAAACAAACACAGAAGTGGATGAATTGATTCATTCTCTGCTGGACAGCTTATCAAAAGGTTGAAACCATCCTTCCAGCCAGATTTAAAAACTTGACAGATAAATTCTCTTTGGATTCAAAATAGAAGTTGAATGTACATAAAGGTAAAGTGTAGCGCTATAAACACAGCTAACTTACTTTCATCACATAGTTCCTTACTCTTGAAATATCCAGATTTATATCCCCTCTTAAAAACAAACAACAAATTCATATTTTTTTGTTAGTGAGTTTCAGGAGTACTGTTCAATCATTTTTCTTCCTTATTTTTTTTTTAAATATCGGATTCTTTATGAGCTGGCTATAGCTCGATAATAAAAATGTAGACACTCTGTCTCACTTTCTCTAAAACACAAACACAAGCACATTACTCATTACTCACATTATATGTTTCTGGAACGGTAACCCTACTGTTCAAAAAGATCAAAAGGATCATGTACTCTGACACTTTGTACTTTGTCTCATTCTTGCCTTAGATGAGCAAAAAGTACTTAGATGGCGACAGTGTTTATCTTCTCACGGTTTCCCCACCTTCCCTTATTTTTAACCTTCCTGTAAAAGTGTTTCTGAAATTAGGCTAAGCTGCAGCAGACTGGTATGGCAGCATATTTAAGATGAGTCAGATTTTTTAAAGGTACGGCCTAAGGTTTACTGTATGCAGTACATTCTGAAACACTGGAGGAGCAACAGGATGCAATTCAATGAGTATTGATCCCTGAAAAACATCAAGAAGACGCCCGAAAGCAATCTTCTAAAAAAAAAAAAAAAAAAAAATGGAGGAAAGCTCTGCTGTGGTAAACAGAGCCGCAATTTTACACAATGTACCTTCAACAATGTGGGGAGGTGGATTGCACTGCAACTGCTCCACCCTGTATTTTAACTTCCAGTGTACCATTTCAGTTTCAACATGAGAAGCAAATGCACATTCAAAGCCGAGCTCTTAAATACCATGGAGAAGATTTTTTTTTGCTCAGAAAGAAGAATGAAAAGACTGTTGTCGAACCAAGAGGGTTGTTATCAGAGTTATTATTAATTTGAACGTTAGTGTTCAATTCCTCTGCCTATTCTTCTGATTTATGGCCTGAGTTATCTGTAAAGGTTTTAAGGCTTTGAGAGGCAAAAATAGATCTCTTTTATTCATCATGTGACTGAAGTATGTATACAGTACTGTAGCTAAAACATCAGTTTTATACTTCATTTTCGATTGCTGTGCTGATTGAAGCCATTCTCAAACAAACCTGCTTTACCAGAGGCCAACTACCAAGAAATGTTTTTTTAAAGGCTTTTTTTAAGGGGAGTTTTCCATATCTTTACCAAATGTACCAACAATGTCTTTTAATAATGAGGCACTCATGAGTTCTGATTTTAGAACAAGGGAATTGAAAATAGGATTGACCTGACTATTTATATGTAAAACATTACACATTTTTTCTTGAGTTTTTCCAATCTGCAAAACATAACATACACCAACAGGCAGTGATTTGCAGTTTCACAGTTCGAAAAATGAAATTGGCAAAAACTGCACTGCATTTAAAAAGTCTGAAAAGCGTCCATTTTAGCTAGCCAACAAGGTTAGCTAAATGTTTTAGCTAAATGTTTTAGCTAAATGATTTACCATAAAATCAACAATATTTTGCTTCTGTTCATTAAATTCTAAATCAGCTTGACAAAGAATTAGTTGGGAATCATTCATTGTCCTTCCAGCAATGGAGTCAAAATGTCCTGAGTAGTTTCTGTTTTCCCCCCACAACCCTCTCCATGTGCTGTGTCAGTTGTTATTTGAAGTTAAGTGTAGGTAACTTCCTTAGTGTCCCCTCTTTCTTCAATCTGCCTTGTTTACTCCCAGCTCTGTTAGGTGTAGTGATTTCCCACTTTTCCCAAAAGACTTTCAAACAGCTCCATGTAATGGGCGCGATCCTGACTCTGCTGTACTCGAAGCTGCAGAGGACAACAGAGACCCAACAGGAAAACAGTTGTAAAATGAAGAAAAGATCTGCAGCGATTGATTTTTCTTTGAATTTCGGCAGGCTGACGAGTAAACATTAGCTGTGATTTATAAGAGACAAACTGAGAAACTATACTGTAAAATATGGGACTGTAAATATGTCAATGTGCTGTTGTACTATGTAATTAGTCAAGTATAAGGGTGAAAAGGAACAATACAACCCAAAAACAACAAGATGTAGACCTATAGTTGTTACAGATAAACCTTTCATTTATAACTATTAAAGTAATCAAGTATTTTAGGTTGCACTGTTTCCTCCAATGTCCAGCATTTAGAACAACAATGTTAGGCTACTTTCTGTGCAAAATACAAAATTATAAAAAGGTCTGTTAATTTTTAACTTCTTTTTCTAGTTCTCAGATTGGACAACAGCGAACCCTTGGACTTGAACTTTGGAGGTTCAGCCTATTACAACCCGGCTCTCCAGGGGGACAACATCCAAATGAGCAACTTTCCAGGACGCCGCTAAAAACTGAAAAGACTCCATAAACCAATGATGAACTCCCTGCGAAGAAAGGCTGCCAGTCCTGCTCATTGGTGTTTGATGGACGACCTATAATGTGGAGTTTTGTAAATAAGACTGTCTGAACGTGGCATTTGAGGAGGGAAATTAGCGAGCAGATTGTAAAGGTCTGTTGTCAGCCACCACAAATGCCGCTTATGTTAGATTATGCATTGTGCTGAGTAGATTTATTACAATGAAATAGAGGGATCACTGAAGGCAATCTGTCTGAACTAGACGGCACCAGCCAAAATTAACTGTCAGCCATTTGTGTACGTTGCCAAAGGGAATCAAATTAAGTCTTTTTTTGAACGAAGAATCTGCTCTGCAGTGGACGAAGGAGGCTATAAATGAATACTTGTTACAGCTTTTAGTTTCATTTTTATTATATCTGTGTGAATTATAGCAACACACTGCTGTTGAAGACATGCACACAGAGACATGCACATAAAATCAGATCGGCTGGAGGGAAGAAAAACAGGATGCGACGTGTGCTTAAGGGACATATTTGTGCTCATAATGGATAGGCCGGGTCTTTGTAATATAGCAATAAGTAATGTCTTTTACCTGCTTTTTGTAACATAACAAGTTACAAGTGCTGCTGCTCTCTGTCCTTAAAAAAACTTGCCAGTTGAGGCGTTTGCAACAAAATTCAGAAGCCATGATGAACAGTGACGTTATCCATACCAATAATTACCTGCTGTTATGGCCTAAAGGAGGCAATAAGAAGTTAAAATTGAACCGCACTTTCTGATTATCCACAATTGGTAGTCACAGCCAGAGTCCGAGAATTGAACCATCAAACCAAAGACTTCAGTTTGTGTTTTTGTACACCAGCGAGGGAGGGAGGTGGAGCGAGGCAGGGAGACTGCTTTGTTATTCATTGACGGAGGTTTTGGTATTCAGGACGGGAGTTGTGTTATTTGGTCTTAGCAGCACTCAGTAGCAACAACTATATCATCATAATATCCTGCTTAAATCTTCTGACCTCCAAGTGTCCAAACAGATTTTAGTACCTCGTAGCGACAGTGTGCATCTTGGAGATTTATGTAGCGGTACCTAGTGCATACCTGGAGTAAACTTATGGAATAAACATATATGAAGAATCATTTTCATCTTTTTTTATTGTTATACTTACAGCTGAGTTTGCTTTAACTGATTGACAACCTGCAAGAAAATCAAGGAGGGGATAGGGAGGGATTCATCGCTTATTCTTTATGCATCTTTGTACAAAAAAGTCTAACTAAATTTCATAATCTATTTTCAAAACTTTCTTACTTTTATGTAATATATATATATATAAAAAAAAAAAACACGTTCATAACTGTATGTAAGGGGGGAAATCCATCATTCAGCCTTGCTCATTCCTTTCACTCATCATTACCTGTGAAGCCAGCACTCGATCAATACGCTTCATGATTATGATTGATATGTGCCTCCACTCGGCCTAAACACCCAACAATAACTCTGTGATTTCGGTTTTTTTTTTGGTTCGTCGACAGGAACAGCAAGTCTATACTTCCTTCCACGCTGTAATTTTAGACATCAATCAGAGCGAGAGGCGTTCTGTGTGAGTGAGCGAGGGGAGTTTTTGTGTCGCAGTGTTAAAGAATCGCAGTGATTACTGCAGGAGCAATGCAGGCCAGATGGATAATGGGACACTTCTACATCAGTTAGCACTGTTTGGGAGCTCTAATGTAACTTAATGATGCCTTAATAAACAAACCAAACACCCAAAATGTTGTCTTCTTTTTTGTGATACTCTCTCATGATTTGTCCTAAAAAAGATAGGGCAAATATTCTACCAGAAAATATTTATTGTAAACATTATACACACACTGAAGCATGCAGATAAACTAATATGACTGATTCAGTAAAAAGAGCTACTACTATAAGGATGGGTGTCTTTCATTCATCACAAAAACATGCTCCATGGAGAGATGTGTGAGCCTGTTTCAATTAGGCACAACAATTTAGGATGTGATTGTTTGGCAGGGTGCTAAAATCAATTAACTGACTTTGAGTCCTCTGTAAAGAATGTACATATTTCATTAGAAGGGTATCGGCAGGTTAATTTACACTTCCAGCTCAGACAAAATTAATTCAAATGAAATTAAACGATTGGGATCTAAATCGAGGCTATGTCAAAGTTATTATTGGCAGAATTCAAATTCATTTTCCTCACGTTAAGTCGCCAGAAATGAGTTTAACCTATGAGATTAGTCTGATGTAATAATCCCAAATCACAGTGTCTTTATCAGATGAGGAGCCTGTACAACAATTAGACGGTCAACGGTGCATCATGCTGGAAGCCGGTGGGTTTTAATGAATGTGCAGGCTTTTAGTCAGTGAGGAAGATAAAGGTAAGAGGACAGAAAGACACGTTGTTTTTTTACAAGATCAAAGTTGATTATTAAGTCAAATTCCAGCTGTAAGTTACAATGTGTTCAGACACACAGTGTTTTTCTTCAAAGATCACAGTCTGCTACAAACATCCATCCATCCATCCATCCATTGTCTGTTCCACTTGTCCTGTTCGGGGTCGCAGAGGGGCTAGAGCTGATTTCAGCTGACATTGGGCGAGAAGGGGAGGTACACCCTGGACTGGTTGCCAGTCGATCACAGGGCTGACATACAGAGACAGACAAACTTTCACACATACAGGCCAATTAGGGTACTGATTAACATGAGCATGTTTTTTGACTGTGGGAGGAAGACGGAGTAGCCAGAGGGAACCTACGCATGCACAGGGAGAACATGCAAACTCCACACAGCAAGGCCCTATGGGGACACCTTTTGCTGTGAGGCTTCAAACAGGCATATACAAATAAGTGTTTTAAATCTTCATATAACATCAAAGTTTTTTTAAAGATTTATTTTTGGGCTTTCTGGGCCTTTAATGGAGAGATAAGACAGTAGATAGAGCTGGAAATCAGGGAGCTCGAGAGTAGGGAATGACATGCGGGAAAGGAGCCACAGGCCGGATATGAACCTGGGCTGCCCGCCCTGAGGACTACAGCCTCCATACATGGGGCGCGCTCACTAACCACTGAGCCACCAACACCCCTTATAACACCCAAGTTTAAGTTTTGACATCTAAAATCCTTTGGTTAAACTCAAAGTTACCTTAATTTACAATTCAAGATACAGAAAATGCACAATTAAAATAAATAATTCACAAGAGCAGGCATAAAATCACTTTTTTTTTTTAAGTGAAACAACATCAGAACAGATCTAATAACAGGACTGCTGCAGACTTATTTATTTGCAGGTAGTCTACCAGCTTAAAAGCAATAAGAGGTGTCTCTAGTCGTGAACATGTTGAAGTGACAAATGTCGTCATGAAATAGTTTATGGACAGTTATGAATATTTTCTTTCTGGCTGAGACAACGGAAATAAAAATGGACCTGCAGCTTCTTTTTTTACAGCTCAGTCTCATTGTTGAGGGACTCCTGAGGCACAGAGTTGTGCCACTCTCACATATTGTGTGAGCCTGCAGCTGCTTAGCTCGGCACAAACACTGGAAACATGAGGTGGCCCGGCTCCATTCAAAGGTAACTCAAAGGAAAGCATCTGTACAGCTTCATCATACATAAACCAAAGTGTATAAATGTCAGCTTGCCCTTTCACAGGCTGACGTGTTGGACTATTTCTGGACCAGATCCAGAAATATATCAGGCCAAGTAGATCCGCCCTCAATTGTCAGCCAGCCACACCCGCGGGAAAACAATCACCAAGAGACTTCATGCTTCGAAGCTTTTTACAGAAATATGTCCCACAAGTGTGTTATCCTACTTTGAGAAGTAGAAACGTTTGCACAACAGCTGGGATATCATCAAAGTTTCTACTTGCTGACATAAATAATTGAGGAAATTTCAGTTTGACTTTAATGTCTCTGACGCAGTGTTTTTGCGTAATGATGCTATTTCTTTGAATAAGTGTATTGTCTGACATGAGTTAAAATCATAGGAACAGTCTGTTCTTTTTTTCATTGATGAGCCACATTAAACTTAATGAACAACATGTCATGGGAAAAAAAGCACACCAGTATTATGAATAAAAACTCATAAGCATGTCCTCATAGACCTCAAATCCCCGAGTTTTACTTAATAACTAGGAGGCATGCAGGGAGCTGCAGCATATGGAGGCTGATGTGCAGCTGCTGTTTCAGCCTCTCTTGTGAAACCTGCCAAAGTAATCCACAGAGAACAATTCACAGGAAGGGGGGAACAGCTGGAAACACCTGAACGGATACAGAGTTTGATACTCTCAGGAAATATTCATGTGTCTTTATGTCTTCATTCAGTAAATTTATGACAGGAATTAAACTTTTAATTATTCTTTTTCACGAGGCGCGTGAACAATTGAAATGTCACTTGTAAGCCAAATTCTGGCTTCTATAATCATATTACGCTTCACAATTCCACATTGTTTTAATATTTTCCACAACCTTTTCATATCGGGATAGTGGGAAACAAGCCTTTAGAGTTGCTCTCAGTTTTTTTTACTCCTAGCTTAGCACAAAGGGCTATACAGCTAACCTGGCCCTAAAAAAACCCAAACACAAAGGAAGAGCTCGATAAAGCTTGAAATATATATTTAATCTTTATCTTAACAAACACAAATGTGAAAAGTGTTGTGTTTTCAATAAGTGACGTAACTGTTTATTAGAAAATTACAGGTAGTCATCAATAACAAATGAAAGTGTAATATTCCTTCCTCAAAAATCCCAAGTGATCACTTCGGTTTGTGTACAGATAAAACAAATGGGATACAATCGTGTTGAATGGATCGTGTTTTAGGTGTTAGTCATTTCTGCATGTCAGTTTAGCTGTTTCAACCTGCCTCCTTTATGCTAAGCTAAGCTAAACCCTTACTGTAACTCTACATTGAGCACGAATAAAGTGGTATACACACCGTTTAAAGAATGAAAGCAGCCAAAAAAGGTAAAAACAACAATAGTCTGTTTTTACACATGCACTGCTGAAAATGTCTAGAAAATTTCACGATTGCCTATCCCTGAGCGAGTGAATGGGAATGAATGGATTAGTTAATGCTAATGGACACTTCATATAACAGCTTCTGCCATCGGTGTGTGAATGGGTATACATGTGTAGGTGTGACCTCGATGTTAAACGCTCTTTCAGTAGTCAGAAGAGAAAAGCTCTTTCCAACCTCAAGTTCATTTACCATTTAACATGAATACAGCAAATGAGAACATCAATGCTTTTAATACAGTTCATATTGGGGGGGGGGGACGTGTTTCTTATGAGACATAAAACTTGGGTTACATATTTTGTGTCAGTGCACAAGTATTCAAAAATGATCAACACGGGGCTTTGCCTTAATTGGGCAAACTGGGGCAAGCCTACAGGGAATAAACAGAGTGAATGTTTAATATTCCCCAAAGTATTCTACTACACTATGTGTGTGTGTGTGTTGTAGTTGAAGGTGTTGCTTAGCATTTAAAAAAAAGTACACCTACAGCTCCGACTGTTGTGACTTTAGAGAGATTCCTGGGGTGTTTTTAAAAGCTTACTCAATAGGATATGACACAGAGAGAGAGAGAGAGAGAGAGAAAGAAATGAGGCCAAACACCGGGCTAACATTTTCTCTCTGTCACTTTCTGGGAGCACAGGTCGCTCGCTCTCTGCTGCTTATACATTACCCATGTGTCTGACAGCGGATTGTCTGTCAGGGATCTTTCCACACCAGTCGCTGCTGCTGTTGGGTCACTCGGGTGGATCTGAAAGGTCAGCGTTCACCTTTGACTGAGCCCGTTATGGGGAAGATAAACAAAGACGAAAGGTTTCCAAATATACAGATGAGACAGGGGAGTGATATTTGCATACACAGGCAATGCATACTAAAGAGCGCCACGCAAATTGAGCAGGGTTTCTGCTATCAGTTATGCAAAGTAAGACACCCGTAAACTCGAGGAAGATGGGGGAAGTATTCAAAGCATGAGTATAGGGTTTTTTTTTTCACGGCATAAAATAAACCCTCTGGGAGTATTTGCAAGGGATAGTTAAGAAATAGTCTAACTTCCTCATAGTCTTTTCCTTACTTACCTCACTGACATTAAACAACCAAAGATTAAAATCTATTTAAAATTACACAGTCTGAATACTCCTTCAAAACAAACAAGGTGGGTAAAAAGCTACATTTAAAAAAATGACCTGCAGCCTACTATAACAGCTTAACCAGTAAATTAAGTAAAATGAAATGAAATATGGTGACACCCAATCATCTCATCGGCCACGTCCCTGGAAGGACATGAGTGCAAACTAAGCTTGAGCCTTTGTTCCATTTCCCTATAGTATATTGTCAGTAAGAGATTTGCACAGTACACTTTGGTTTTAAGTATGTTAACATTTGTTTATTTCTTGTTTTTACATGTATTGTGCCTGAAATTTTTGTTTCTGCATTTTTCAGTGAAGCCTATTTTTTCGAGGGTCCTTTCATTTTTGAGCGCCTGGCAGTGGCAGCATAAAGTATGAAACGTGTAATGTTCAAATTTCCAGGTGAAACTCTGTTGCGTTGCAATTAATAGCTCAATACCCTTGATCTATTGAAGCTGGATATTGTCCAGTAATGCCCTGTCACACATGAAGAACACAGCTTCACAGTCCATTTAAGATAGTTTTCCAAGAACAGGAAATGCTTTGCTCTGGTTAGATGATAGTTGGCACGATGTGTACAGCATTAAAATCATGCAGGGAGGACTCCTCAGCCATGATGAGTGTTGTTACACTGATATCATGTATACTGATGTTTCTGCAGTATCGAGGAAATAGTGGAAAGCAATATTCAGGCAATCAGAAAAGAATACAAGCAACTACAATTTGTGCCACATCATCAACACGCCCACTCGCTCGCCGTGAATGCTCCGGATAATTATCTGCTGTGTTCAAAGGCAGTTTGGCTGAAGCGCACATTACGTGGACAGGGCTGACGGGGTAATGTGCACTTAATGTCTGGTTCACTGACTTGGATATTCACGTTGTTAATCACAGCTCTGGTGAATGTCCAGACATCCTGGGAGTATATGTGTGACTGTCTCCTACATTCGTGTTCACTTTGATTGGTAATGTTAGAGTATCTTAATAAAAGGTAAATAGATGCCATTCCAATGTTTGTGTGTGAATATGTTTGTGTTTGGGTGGGTCACATGCACATGCCTCATGCCATAAGTCTGTGGGAGACTTTTCCTATTGGCACCTTAAAGGCACCTATTGGTGCCTTTAAGGTAAGGGAGTACACGTGGACCTGAGGCCAAGAAACTAACATTAATGTTGGTGATTTAGAAACAGAAATTAATTGACCATCTGCCTAAGTCAAAGTCCCACATTGTATTGACTTCCATCAACCTGACCTCTGTCTATATGTTCATTGTTGCTCTAACACTGAAAATGATCTGATGCATAAGAGAATTCGCTCCTGTTCATTTTGTGCTGTAAGCGGACGATTTACTGCTCAAGCATCCTGGCATAGCAAAGCAGACAAGGCTGGCAGAGCCGCTTTTCTAACAGCTTTTCCTCTTCATTATGTCCTAATCATGCATATTAAGGAAAGGGTAATATACTTGAAAGTAGATAAACCTTGTGGAGTGCTTATTGAAATGACTCCTCAACTCATGCCAACAAGTGACCAGTGAGGCTGGGCTTCATGGGTTAAGGCAAATTAGCTTCATGCGGCAAGTTCACAGTGTAAGACGACTTCTTGTTACTTTCTTTTTTGCTAAAAGATTCAGACACGTCTCATACTGTAATCCCTCCGCTGCTAAAATTGCTATGGCACAGTGAAATAAACAAATGTCAATTTTGAGCATCTGCTCAAACAGTGCTGCTTTAGAAAGGACGGTCACGACGTGACTGTTGTTGCACTGATGGCATTAGTGCTGCTGTAGGAGTAAAGTACAGATTTGATCAAGATAAAAGGTAAACATGAAGATTGCTAGAACTGTTTGAAATTAAGCCCTTTATCTCTCTGCCATAGAGTCAAACAATAGCAACAAGAAAATTAATGCTACAACAAAAAACAATGCATCGAAGAGGCTGGGTAAACTAAACAACATGACCTAAAAAGAGGTGCGTAAAAGGAAGACTTCAAGGCCCTTTGTGAGGTTAATACATTCTCCATATGACACACGTATATCCAAAATGTATTATGTGGTGACATCCAACTATAAAAGTATTTCCTAAGTCCTTTTATCCAGCTACACATGGACTTTGAGTCTCACAGATAATAGGAACAAGTCATTTGATTGCAGCATTAACCAGACTTTAGACCAGAATAATTCTAGAGATATGACAGGAAATGGGCCAAGAATGGTCTTATAAATAAAAGTACTGCGACTGTGGATGGTCTACAAAAAGGGACAGAGTGAGAGAAAAAGTGACTTTCTTGCACAAAAGGTACTTTGATAAGTGGCCTTTCAATTCCATTAAAAAGCTGTAAGGACCTATAATAAAGCCTCGCAGCCAAAGATAATGACTTAATGCTTTCATCAAACCCTTATAATCAATCAGGCATAAAAAGAGATGATTGTAGGGAAAAATGGGTCTCCTTTTTGGTCATTAATTTTACCTGCTTTCAGAACAAGTCAGATTATATTTCACACAATGGAAATTTGGCAAGGTTAAAGGCCTGCTGAAGCAGGTTTCAGACTTAGTGCTTGTAAGTTTTCACAAGTGGAACTCTGCTGAGAAGGACCGATCCGGTCAGCAGGGTCTAGACCTAAATCATGACAACATGAAGATCTTTGTTTCAGTCCTCTGAGTGAAGTGGGTCCGTGGGTCTAAGGTCCGTGTTTTCTAAGACATTGCTTTGTGGCATTCAATTTGACTACTGTCCTTGTACAGGTACACAAGCACCTGGGGTATGTCACGCACAGGAGAATGTCAGACTATGTCACGGTAGGTGGCGATATGCCCCTTCCAGATAGTTTCTATTGGACCTCCTTCTGGTTGACCTTTTACGTCACATACCAAATGGACAGCTAACAAGTTAGCAAGCCGCAAGCTGTTGAACTTATATCCATGTACTTCATTATGTTGAAACTCCTTCAGCTAAGACAGCATCAATCGTGTCTCCATGCCCGTCCAAAAAGCAGAGCCTCTCTCCCAAGCAACTACCGTGTTGATACCTTCTTGTTTACTTCCTTCGTATTCAAGCTGTTTTACTTCAAAGGTCAAAGCCTGGAGAGGGAACTGTGGAGCATGCTCAGAATACCCACCGACGTTTGGGTCTGATTGACCTGTATAGATGCAAGAGTAAAACCACCCCCAACCTCATTTTCTAGGTGTGTGAGTCCAACTTGAGAAAAATGAGACTTAATGCACTGTCAGTCGGACTTACATGTTTACATATATTTTATTTATCTGTTTTAGTCAGACTAATGCAATGACTTTTTTTTTAACATCATGTAAATTTACTGAGTCATTCACGTCAAGGTAACTCAAAGTTGAATCCAAAATAATATTTTACTTGGTTGAACATCTTGAAGATGTTTTGTCTCTCATTGGAAAGGTTTCTTCAGTTCTAAACTATTGGTAATTACTCTTCACTCTGACAAAGAATAATAGTGCTTAACCACCAATTATGCACCAGTACTTGTGATTTTGCTGGTTTTGACTGAAATATTGAAGACAAGTTATCAAAGTAACAGATTTACAGGCAACAAGCCCATACTGGAGGAAGCCACAACAACCTGGCCAACAAGTCAAAGTCATAATGTATCTATCGACTTGTGTAATTCTTAGTAATACATGTAAATGAACAGGTCTGTTCCTCAGGTCTCACTTTATGATGGTAAAATGCAAAACATTTTGGGACACTCTTTGCACTCTCATACCACTGGCTCTTGGCCCCAGCAGTCAGGTTTCCATCTTGTTGCCACAGAACAACTTAAAGCTCATAAACACACTGACATCAGAAGTATTTACAGGAAGTGGGACCATCTGAGGAGCGTGTTCATGCCAGGTTTTCCTGGCCTGTACAAATGAATTGTGGCCTTCACATAGAAACCAAATCAAATTTTTCAAGAGATATTTTGGGGCTGCTCACTCCCATTAGATTGGACAGTGGATATAAGAGAAAACACGGGATAGAGAATGTGGCAAAGGAGCAACAGGCTTGACCCAAACACAGGGGCCACCCACCTGGAGGACCACGGCCTCTAAACGCGGGGCGCGACCCAACCGCTAGGCCATCTGCGCCCTGAAGCCAAACCTATTGAACTTTTATATCTATACTTTCTGACAGTTTTCTCCTGTGCAACAAAACAAGTCTGTCCATTTACTGCTCTAAAATATAAGCCAGAATATTATCAACAAAGTCCAACAGAACAGCTTGTGCAGGATAATCCGAGTGTTTTGTGGACAGATGTTTGCACAGTGAGTCTAAATATCCCAATATTTACTTCATTACTGCTTGGATTTTCCACAATGAAAATGCCAACTGCCAACAACAATCTGGAGGAAGTCCTAAGAATATTGACTGAGGATTATACGGGTAAGATTTGAGGAAACAGGTGCTAGTGAGATACTGAACAAGCACAGTGTTATGTGGGTGGAGGCTGGGGTGGATGTTTTGGTTTCAACTGAACTGGATTCTGGTATGTACTTGTAATTGTCACTATAATAATGAATAATAAGTCTTGACAGGAGTGACTACTGCTTATTTAGTCGATCCGAACAGGAAGTTCCAGTTTACCTGGGTGCAAACATCGAACTGAGAGGCTATCAACTTTGCAGCAGGAACAAGAATATATGTTTAGGAACATGTGGACGGGCATCAGGCGAAATGTTAATTAACAAAAACAAGTGAATTAATACAAGATTAAACTGAGTGGATTTCAGGGGAACGTTTTCACAGACAGAATGGTCGACAGCAGCCGCTCTCATTAACTCAATGGGGTAAACCTGTTGTTTTGGAGGCTTTCCAGTATCAGGAATTGATTTCATTTCAACTTTCTGTAATTAATCAAGATTTTAAAAAATGCTATTTGTTCTTCAAAAAGATCTAAATCTACACAAGAAATCAATGAATCATTATTATCAATCAAACAAGTGTTATCTCGAGACGCTTTACATAAGAGCATATGGGATAATATGCAGGAAGGATTTCTCCTTTGTATTCCTCGCGTTCCTGCTGTCTACACTTCCTTGCCGCTGAGGTGGAGGTCGGAGAAGACCGTGCATGAATGAGGACGGCGATGGTGGTGGGGACGACACAGTCCAATCAGAACAATTAACATAATTAATTATCATTTAATTTGTTAACATTGTTTGTAACACAAGCTTAACTATCTTAACACACCTTTTATAAGAGCAAATAGCAACACACAGTTCCATTAACAAGATATTAAGCACAACTCTCCAGGAATCAGGAAATCAATTCTGCAACTGACTTTTAATAAAAATATCTGTGTGTAAAGTCTGTAAATATTACATTGACATTACTATTATTAACATAATTAGGGCTTAAATCAGTGTGGCCGTCAACGACTCCACTCTTCACCCACATTGGTAGAGAAGGTCTGGACCCGTTATGCACAGGGATGCAAGTGTTGTTTTGTTCTCAAGCTGCCCTTGCTTGCTCTTGTCAGGGAGGAATCTTTCTTTACAATAGTGAAACTTGTGTTCAACTACTCAAGTCTGACATCTAAATAAACCCTGAAAAAGTTTCCCGTCCCCCAATGTCTTCATCTTTTTTTGGACACAACAGCTCTGTCGGAAAGAGAGCTAATCTCTGTGCAGAATAGAGGTGTAGATCGCTTTTCACCACATTCACACGCAGAACAAGAGAAGACTGCCCGGAGCAGGAAAACATTTTGGATGTGTTTGCGCCTGAGTATCAGTCGCCCTTTATGCTTTGTAAATAAGACCTTGAGACAGAGGAGATAGCGGGAGCAATTGAAACCCCAACTTGAGAGCGACAGGAAAAGTGGTGAGATAAAACGAGGGATGACATGCAGTAAATAGTGCCAGGACTGGAAGAGGACCTCTGTACACTGGGCACCTGCTCTACCAACTGAGCTAAACTAGCGCCCCCACTTGGAGAAAAAAGAGAAAAATCTCTACACCTGAAGGTCCATTTAACGGCAGTTTGGGAGTGTTTTTGCTCACCTAATGTGAACCTCATCAGAAGGAGTTTGCCTGGCTGCCATTCAAATTTGATTTAATGAACGAGGATGAGAAGTCCTGGAAGTGCAAAGATAAAAGGGAAACTTGAACATCAATAATTCCACTTCTTCAAACTCCGTGCATTAGGATCCCTGTTAGCTTTATGGAAACAGACATTAGCCTTTTAGCCGTCCACAAAGATCTCATTAAAGATACCCTGTGCAGTTTCTATTCTAACCACATCAAACAGTTTTTTGTAGGACCACTATTTATTTGGCCATGGTTTTACATCCGGCTGTTGGTTTCAACTTAGCTCACTGATGTTGGTTGTGGTAACAAATGGCGGTCATTGATGGTAAGGAAATAAAATGGTAGGTATTGTAAACATATATACAGTATATATAAATCTAACATATTGCATCCATCCATTATCTATACTACTTTTCCCATTTGGGGTTGTGTGGTGGGGGCTGGAGCCAATTCCTAGCTGTCATTGGGTGAGGGCGGGGTTACACACTGTTCACCAGTTAATCACAGGGCTGACATATAGAAACAGACAACCAGCCACA
The DNA here is from genome assembly GCF_963584025.1 of Labrus mixtus. NCBI lineage: Eukaryota > Metazoa > Chordata > Actinopteri > Labriformes > Labridae > Labrus > Labrus mixtus. Next base: position 11,808,704 of record NC_083612.1, on the reverse strand, counting down.
CTCACACCCACACCTACAGGCAATTTTAGAGTCAACAATTAACCTAACAAGATGTCTTAGTACTGTCTGAGGAGGCCAGAGTACCTAGTGAGAACACACGAATGCACAGGGAGAAAATGCAAACTCCACACAGAGAGGCTCCTGTCTGACGGGGATTCAAACCAGGAACCTCCTCGCTGTGAGGCAATAGCACTAACCACTGCACCACGTGCTGCCATTCTAGCTAATCTAACAGATATATATTTTTTTAATTCGGCTTTACAGGTATTACAAAATGAAGGAAATGCAAATAAACATAAATGTTTGTTGGGCCTTAAGGATTCACACGACATCTGGTGAGAAAACTGAACTTTAAAAACACTCCACAGGGAGACTGGAACAGTCACCTTAAAATACATTCAACACACAACAACACCAACTCACAACAGAAATCTGGGTGTGATAAATAAAGGTTGTATTTCACAGGAAGGATCATGATGCCTTTGCAATCCTCGTGATATTTAACATCTCCAGTTGGATTATGAAAATGCGTTAATATCTTGTTAAAAACACACCATGAGGACAGACGGAGTGAATCAGTTGAATCTTTTGAAGTAAAGAAATAAAAGCGACAACAGGGGGAGCTCCATCTGCCGACAAAGATGATAAGAAATGATCAAAACATGGAGATCAGGTCGGGCAGAAAATAGACCTTGAGGTGGGATTGCTTTGTCAAAAAGTCCCCTGTTGAAAGATGCATGAAAGAGGCTAAAATCTGCATAATATTACTGAACACATTACTGATTGATAACTCCGTGCTGATTACAGCCCTCACTGAGTAAATACATTTTAAACAGAGATAAAAGTGACCTTCATCATTTCAAACAGAGTTCCAGAGAGACTGTTGGCAAATGTGTCCAAACCAACTTATTTACACCTTGAAATGACTCAATGCGAGCTCACTCATGAGACTGCGGTTGTCGATGGTGTTTACTGTCTGCTGGCTCGGAGCGTGTGCAATTCTCTTTGTCTTTAAATCTCGCCCTCCTGACAGTGTTTTGCGGTTTTTGGCAGATAAACAAGCAACAGAAAACAGAATAAAACAACAGATGATTTGTGCCAGTCAAAGTGCCTCTTCAAGAGCAAAATGTTATTTCTCCCCTATCCCGCTTTTATTCCTGCCCACACACACACACACACACACACACACACGCACACGCACACACACAGCTCATAAAACAAACACACAAGCAGGCTGACACACAGAAGATCTGAGGCATGCAAAGTGCAAGGCAAGCAGAAAGTTTGCCTCTGGTCCTCTTCATCTTCGTCTCCTCAGCAGCACAGCTGAATCCTGAATCTCACATCAGAGCAGCTTTAATATGTTTTTGTTTTTTTTGTATTCAACCTTGAGCACAATTTTGTTATCTGCCAAATAAAGAGAAAACATATTTGCATTAATGAGAAATGTTGAGTTTAATTTTATTTTTAGGTTAAGTAGAGTCAAAATGCAATATTTTTTTTCAGGGTTTTGCAGCTTGATACTCTGAATCTATGGATTTTTACAGTATGGGTGTGTGGACATCAACATCCATGAATAACGGTTTCATTACAATCCAAGATAAACTCCTTCTTTTATTGCATGGATAGCTCTCTGACCTCTTTAATAGATTCACACTGCAGGATCTTTGAATGTGTGTGAAGTTAAACTCCTTTAGTATTCTCATATAGGAAGTAGTTTAATGTACTGTGAGGAGTTTTAAAGTAGTTTTGAAACAATCTGATATTAAAACTGATGCCTCCATATGACCTATAAGTATGTGACCAGCAGCGAGAAGGAAGACTATTTTGATAGTTATATTTAATGCTTGCAGGTCAGTGTATAAAGATGTTTTATACATCATTCAAATTGAGATTTCTATGTTTACAAAGTTTCACATTGTGTGGTGCATGAATTCAGCAGATCAAAAGAAGAAGTAGGAACTAATGTATACACAGGACAGGATGAGCAGATAGATAAGGGACGCTGCTTAGTCACCCAAATGAGAGTACCCCATATTTACTTTTACCCCCATTTTTTTTTTTCATAGTTTACGACCTAAACCATTAACACTTTCTGGACCATAAAAGCAAACTGAAGTGCAAGATTGAACATTCCTTTTTTATTTTTTTCAAATATTGGTTCAGCTGTGGCCAAACTAAATGTGTTTGCAGGTAGTGTAAATGTACTGTTGTGCCCAAAATACAACAACAAACACACTGCGACACAGTAATCGTTTGGTCTCGATGATCTTGTTATCATGATCGTGGGAAGCCAAAATCATGATTGAAATTGAAACTTGATTAATTTCTCAGTTTTACTGTCTGTGAACTTTAACATGATTAGCATTGTTTTGTTATTTTCTTTCAAATTTGACCTGTTTGACTTTTTACATAAACTCAACTCAGCCTTTTTACCTCTGCCCCTACAGTTTATTTTGTCATTTATTTGTTATCATTTCAGCTCTCAAATGCATGGTCTATTTGATCACCACTTACAGAGATGTTTTAGGAGCTGTACAGTAGCTCATCAAACCAGATTTATCCCCCTGGGTAACTTTAATGTAGTTCTACTGCTTCTTGTGTGATGCAATTGATAGCTTTTAAATCTGTGCCTTAAAGAAGCTTCCACATCCATGACGAGGAAACGTGGCTCCGTATTGTGGCACCGTATTCCCAGTGTTGTAAATACAAACTAAAGAGGGTAGAAAGCAAACAGATCTGCATTTCTGCACGAAGATTTAAGCCAGACAGGCCTCAGAGGTTGACCCAGCAAGATTTGCACCAAAGTAAACATCTCAGCAGAGGAGAGTTATATCTTCGTATCGGCTCTTACCAAATGTGATGCATGGAAGGTGCATACCTCAGCATCTCGTGAACAGCTCAATGAAAAATGTGGCTGCGTATCGCACCGAGTGAACTCACTGGGGAAAATGTCGAGCAAAAGTAATCAATTATCACACCTCCCACCACATTCCCATCGCAGAGGCCCCTTGATTGTTTAAGGGAATTAGCTATCGATCAGCTAAGTGAGTCAGCGAGACGGCGAGCAGCAGCAAGCTAGCCGGTCAGCATTACCGCCGATGACTACAAACTTTCAGCGCTCAACCGCCTGCTACAACAAGGGGAAGGCTGCTTAAGCACTTTCCACTCCTCACTTGGCACCTGGCTGAACATGACTGGAGAGGAATGCAGAAATTAAAAGGTACTAATTATGTATGGGAGGCAGGAAAGCTCAAATCAAGGTCAACAAATGTTGAGGAGGGATGGAAATCTCCTGCCATATGCCAGACTGCAGCAAAGGAGGGAAGTGCTGAGCTGAGGCTCTGCATGCTCCCAGTTCATTATCACCATTATCATCCAGGATGTCTGCGTTCTCACTGTGGAGTTCAGTCATTAAAAGAAAACATTGTGCTACACACAAGTGCTCTGGCTGAACACTTTACAACCATACACATACAAAGAGGCTGTTGTCCTCAGTGGATCCCATTATCTGTCCAGCCGAGCCGCTGCCAGAGTGAATCTGCAGGGAGACGACTCACAGCGTCTGGCTTTTTGATGGATTCTATTTGTGGGTTTTCACAACAAAAAAAAAAATCTGTCTTTTTTCAAAAACCGACATTATTATCACAAAGGAAAAGGAGATGAAATGAAAAATGTTTAAAATAAAACTGCAAAAACAATATCTGAATAAGACAATGATCATCAGTGACACTTCAGAGCGTGTTTCTCCTTTGATGATCATAAAGTACACAACATGAGACTATAAAAATGGGCCAAGATTATGTAAATGTTTGAAAGAAACAACATTCAACCTCAACACTTTGGCTAAAACAAACCTGTTTTCTGTGGTTTCAATGAGCTGTGTTGTGCAGCTTTAATTTCTCTGCCATTAAAGAGAAGGAGCTTCAAGCGCTTTCTTGTTAACACTAATTATGTACAATAACATTTCCATTTAAACGGTATCAAACATAATGAGACTGAACACACAACTCTGCAGATTTTTCAGAGCTTTTCAGCCTCTTTAAGTTCGGAGCTTTGGCTTCAGATCGAGCTTTTTCACCAAAACCATTTTTCATACCAGAGATAGGGACAAAAAAAACCTCTTAAGTACTAAAGCTTGAAGGTTAATTCAGACTTTTTTTTTTTTTTTTTAACTCCAGACGTTTCTTTTTACATAGTTTGGGATCTAAATGATAAAAATTGAAAACAAAGTTTTGGAATTGCCAAGTAATCCTTGCAGGCGATTACACCTGATAAAAGTAGTTCCACTAACAGGGCTTGTTTTGAGCACAGACTCTGATTATCATTCTAGGTGTCTGACAACATCGCAAAGAGATCAATACACAGATGTGCCTCGTGGCTAAAGAGTCAGATCCTTTCCGTTGAACTAGAAAAAAAAGTCAAACCCAAGGGCAGGTCTTGTATGAAAATCTTGGGGTTGGAGGGGAGTTCATTTGGGAAGAAGAGGGTGTTAAAAAATGTTGTGGCCATGGAGAGGAGGTGGGATGCTTTCTATTTCCATTTTCTACATTTGGTCAAACACTTGGAATAACACATTTAGACAAAAAAGGAACTATTACATATACAGGTGTACACAGTATACAGAGGAAGATAGTTGCAAGGGCAAGGACTTTTGTTGCAGCCATTGCAGCATGTTTCAAGATCGCGGGCTGAGATCTTCTACCCATGCAATTCCAAAACGTATTGTACCTATAAACATGCTTGGGTCCATCCAGGTTTAAAGGACGTGGGGATTGCCCTCTAGGATGACATACAGTACATGATGAATGTGCATGCGTACCATTCTCTGATATGCCCCTATTTTGCAGGTTAGTTTACTTCCTGGCAGAGCAGGGTTAATGTGAAGATGAAAGGTATGACACAGCTAATATAAAATCATTACCTTCTGCTTTGTCTGTTCACTGAAAGGTCAGAACTGCCAAGACAGTTTTCAGCAGATTAACAGCGTGACTTTTGGGAGGCACAGCTCACCAAAATTCTAATCTGAACATCAAGCTGTGTGTTTATTACATTAGCCTTTTAAGCAAATCCAAATGTGGCTAAAGTCCAATGAAAGCGTATATGTAAATATCATTACTTTAATGATAAATGATGGTTTAAGGTCTGACAAAAAAAAAAGGAACCAGATATTCTGTCCAGGAATTGACTAAGACCAAACAAGAGCCAAGTATTACATGACTTGAGTCTGAATTACGTTGTGGTATAAAGTTATCTTTCTCTGGACTCTGTTTTTAGACAGTGTATTTGAAGAATGAATGAAACTATGTTTATAGGCTACGCAGGTTTTTGATTGATTGAGTGATTAAATTTATTTCAGACATATCAAATAAAATCAAAACAAAACAAAATGAAAAGCACGAAAATACAATAAACAAAAAACAATGTTCAAATAATTAAAAAAAAAAAGAAAGAGGAAAAAGAAAATTACATATATTCAATTGATATGCCTGAAAAGGAGTAGGAAGAAGTATAAAACTTATTTAATCCTACCCCTTTTCCACAGCTCAATAATTAATATTTATTAATCACAAATAGTTTCCTGTGTACAAAGTGCAAGACAACAATAAGGAAAGTATGGTGAGAAAAAATATTTTGGTTCCAGTTTAAATTAAACAAGATTCAAAATGTGGACTTTTCTGTATTGAAGGCACAGTATGTAGGTTCCACGGCCATGGGGCTCTCAATCAAAACAATAACAAAATATGACATTGAGGCTGGCAGGGAACCATGGGAGATCTTTCTGCTACTCATTTTTTATTTATTTAGATATTTTAATGTAAACATTCTAATAAAATTCTTCATATTGTACGTTTAAACATTAATGTACAAATTGCTCATACTGTAGTACGAAAAGTGGAACGTGTTTAACAAGAGAGAGCAATAAGGATCTCTGATGACCACAGCGACCCAAACAACAGACTGGCAGACATGATGGAAAAACTGAAAGGATAGGGAGAAGCTTCTTCCCTTTAGCCAATATATTGTTAAATCAGACACATGTTTGGCCCTCTGGCTGTACATTGCACTCACACATTCACATTAAATGAAAACAGTCATTCCAGACATCTATTTAATTAGCAAACTAAAATTTCACAGCACAACATGATAACAACATTTGAGCTTCCAACCCTGAGCGTGACATCACAGGAACATGGCCGCTGTGGGAATATGGTCCATTAAAGCAGCTTTCAAGAAATGTGCATTATGTTCCACATCGGCAATAAAGAAAATCACATTTCTTACAACATATTGCATTTGGATGAGAAGCAGCGGTTTCCTAGTCGTTTCAGCTGGTTTGACTGTTTCTCTGAGCCTCAGTGGTCAGTAACTGATAAGTTCAGCCCTAACTGTGTTCATGGCATTCAATGCTTTGTGATTCCTCTGCTGATACGCCCATAAGAAATGTCTGAGACAGGCAGCAGCCATCCTCCATTTATCATTTGAATGCTGAAAGCTCGTCTTGTGCGGGAACTGCCCGCACAAGACGAGCTGATTGCAAAGCACCCACTGCAGCAAAAGCTGACGCCGCGAGACGAGTGTGACGGCTCCTAGCGCGGCTACATGTCCCCGGCAGTACACAATTCACGCGAGTAGTTGCAGCTAATTAGTGCTTGATAGTTTTATTTTAAAATCACCCTGCTGTATCGCGGTCACAGTGCACAAATATCAAAGATGAAGTGTGTGACAAAGACGATTACAGCTTCTGCTAGTTCAGCTTCTAAAATCACTTCCTTTCTTACACTCGCTCTGCATGAGTGGACATAAATACACATACTTATTGAGGTGCTCTTGTGGTTTGAGATGCCACACAGTTAACAATCAGTGCTCGCACTGTGCCTCTATTGATAATTGATGTCCGGCATTATTAGGCCCTTTCGGTGCCATTAAGAGCTGCCGGTGTCGGTGCTGTGTGTGTGTCTGGCTCCCACAGCTCCCACAGCTCCCGTGGTGTGTATCATCCTGTGGCGGAGACGAGGAGCTGATTAAAATCTGCCACAGCCCAGTGCACCCAGGACACTCTCAGCTATTTGGGGCCTGCAATGCAGAGGATGATACTCCTTCTCCCCTCGCTCTCTCCCTCGCTGTCATCAAACCAATCGCACCTTGTTTTATACTCCTTCCTCCCTCGATATTCATGCCTCTGTAACTGAATAAGGGGAGAGAAATGTCTTTGAACGGCTTCAAAGTATTAGCTGCTGAGGCTGACTCTATTTCGGTATGAAAAAAATACTTAAAGACAGGTATATCTAGACGCCCAGGCAAACAGGGGAGCAATTTTTCTTTAGACAGGATGTGATTACATGCTACATTACAATGCAACTCATTACTGCTTATGGCGAATTAATTACATGCCTCTCAGCTGAACTAAATTGAAACCTGGTTGGTCGTGATACACAACAGAAAACTGATGAACAAGGCTATGTTTGATGATCTGCCGTCTAAAAAACTAAAGGATGTTAGAAAAGCCAAAGGAGGCATTAGTCACGCTTAAAAGAAAAAAGGGAGTTGTTTACTTTCTTTTTCAGGAAGTTTGTTGCCTCTGACAGACACACCTAATTGCTGCTAGTCTTTTCTAACTTCTCTTAATACCCTTTAATTTTCTCTTAACTCTTAACTGTTATTTGAAGTTAGTAATTGATTAGCAGTAGTGATGTTTATGACAACCTGTTTTATAACTCCAGTATCAACTGTCCTATAAACTCTGGAATAACCCGACTGTGTAAGATTTCAGTCATACTAACATAATTAAATGCATATTAAAAGTCCAATTATAATCAGACAGACACAATAAAGCGATTTTTTAAAAATATGATGTACGGTAAAGACTGATAAGAGCAGCTGGAGGAAGCTTAACAGTAAGGTTTTGTGATGTACAGGCAAAACAACAAGTTAAGAGATGCCAACATGCTCACATGAGCTAGAGGAATCAAATGAGTTCGGTGATTTTTTGGAATTTGTGTTTTCAAGTGACTCGTCCAAATTTACCCAGAGTAATTCTTGCTGTGTTTTTACCAGTGTGTTTTTATATAATCTGCTGCAGCTGGACAAAGGCTTGACCAAAAGCAGCAAAACTGTAAGGTTGACCAAAAACAAGAAGCTGAAAGATGCCAAACTTGATAGAGCTTAGCCAGGCAGGAACAGTACGGTGATACTTATAGCGCTTTGTCTACACAAGGGACCAATTCCTCTTTATACAAAGTCACAGATGAATCATGGCCAACAAGGGAGAAGCTACGTAGGCTGTAGTCCTCGAAGCAGGTGGCCTGAGTTCGACCTGCGTCATTCCCCACTCTCTCTCTCTCTTGCACAGTTTTCTGACTCTTGTCACTGTGCTGTCTCTAAATAAAGACATTAAAAAGCCTGAAAATGAACCTTTAAAAAAAAGTATAACTGAATCCAAGAATGAAAACATGTTCACCATCTAACACTGTATATCTGAGTAGTATTCCATTTATCCATCATGAATGTACTTCATGTGCTAAAAATAACTCCGGTAAGCCTGACCTGCAGGTGACCCTGAAGGCAAACACCCAGCATGTACTCCCCCATCACTTTCACTGTGAATGAACTGTTCGTAGCTGAGGTCAATGAATTAGCATACAGTAAGTGGTTCAACAGCTCTGCAAACAATCAGCAGAGTAAAAGGACAAATTGTTGTAGCAATAAACTGTAAATTTAGCGTCTAACACATTTATGGTACCTCGTACAGTAAGGGCTTCTGAGGGTCTGTATTAAACACTTGTGAATACTTGTGAATAATTTGAGGCATACACTCTCAGGACAGCAGGCCGGTTTGAACATAATATTCTAATGGTTTAGTCCTGGTGATTGCCATTACAACGTCAAAAACATGTCGTTTAAAGGGCTTTTATGAAGCGTGGAGAAGATGTTCTCATTGGTGTGAGAGCTACTGTACCTGAGTGCTGACTGAACTCTTTATTCAGCTTCATTTATGGCTTCATACTTATACACAAACATTTATATTAAGATGTGAAACTAAGTGAACAATGACTCAAGACGCTGAAGACATAACTGTCAATTTAAAAAACCCATAATACTTCATCCATATGAGTCAGTATTCTATGTCAAACATACCAAAGATCTCAGTTATAGCACAAGGATTTTATAACAACAATAAACAATACAACCTAAAATTTGGATTATTTTATCCATATTTCCCTCAATATCCACCACTGGGATGTCCAGAATAAAGTTTCAAGATTTTACTTTAGTCTGAAAATAATTCAGTACACAACAACATATTTTTAACTGTAACCTTAACGCTGTAAATTCCCATCTTGGACTTTTAACTTCTGCTCTAGGATTGATTCATTTTAAGTCCTCCTTCTGGTGCTGCTACTGTCATCTGATCCTTTGTACTTCTGCTAAAAACTTGAATTGATCCATCTGTTAACCCAAAAGCATCCGTCACATGTCATTAGTAGTAGTTTATTAGCAAAGTGTTGCTTTTTACGAATTTAGCAATAAATGCAACCTGAACACCTTCAAAACGGTGGACATATGCTGTCCACCCTTTGGAAAGTGATTTCACTATCAACTCTTCTGATCTCCAACAATGTCTGAGAAAGACATTTGACTTTTTAGCTAATATCTATTCAAACATGTCTGTAGTTTGGTCTCATAGTTCAGTAGCATAAGGTGGTTTGTGATCATTTGTCTAAAAACAGCCACCTGCTGAGACTTGAAATCAGACAAACAATGAGCCACGAGAGGCTTAAAGAATCGGGTTAAGCTCCTGAAGCAACTCTTTGATTTCAAAGTTTCATAACAATCTAATTCTCTGCAAAAGTTGTTATTAAAATCAAAAATTAAATCCATTTGAGATCCCAAAATTGCCAAAGATACCCAATAAGCCATGCTGGATTCTAGAAAGAAATATATAGAGCAAATTTGGAAAGTTTCTAATGGAAGCAAACCTTCCAGTTAATGAAAGCATAATTACATTTCTTGACAATAATTGAGATACTTTTTAAACACGTTTGACTGATTTAGGAGAATACAGAGTCTAGTCGTACCTCTTCGTTAAAATGTCCCTAAAATAAAAGTCACAAGCATGTAAAGAGTTCTTTGGTCCATTGTTAATATTAAAATGGTGTTTTAAAGTTAAACTATCAATATATTTTTATTTTATTGTGTTTTTGTGTGTTTTTTTGTGTCCAACACAAAACTTTTTATTAGTTTCTGGTATGTTTGTGAAAGGTTGATTTCTCCTCCAGTTTGCCTCAAGGGGTAGATCAAGGACATTGTTTTCCATGCAGTTCTTGCACGATAATGAAGCAGAAACACCAACTTCCAATTCTAAATCTGTATCCAGCTCTTTGTGTGCTCTGCTAACCAAGCTGATGGTTCACTGCTGTCAACACAGAGGCTGCTCCTGCTGGATTGTGTACGCTGTCTCTGAGATCCAAGGCTCTTTATCTCTATAGAAACAAGGGCATCAAGACTGGTGTGCGGATATCGACATGAAAACATCCAAAGAGTAATATACAAACAAAACATGTGTCGTGCGTGACCTTTGCTTATGAGGAGAGGAGATTTGATACGACAGTGTTGCATCATAGCATTTAATTTAACTGATCAAGAAGAAACAGAATCAGATTTACTTGCTGAGTAAATGTCGACATTCTTGAACTTTGTTTTTGTGTTGTTGAGAAAAGAAACCCAGCTGTAAAGTCACAAATACTGTAAAAGTATAAAAGTATAAATACAAAATATTTTAATTAATATCTTATCTCTTTTGAGATTGTGTCACTAACACAATACACAGGCGCTCTCACCCCTCTCGCTCTCTCTATATATTATATAGATAGGATATATATCTCAGGCCAATTAAGACACAATTTTTTTGAGTGCAACAAATTCTTAAGGCGTGACATATTTCAGCCTGTTGTTAGTTGTTCAGTGTGAACTGAGGAACAACAGTTTGACATTTTGGGACTACATACACTCACGCAGCCAACTCCCTAACTTGGAGACTTCGTTTCCTAATTGTGCCTGCACAAACTGAGAGACAGCGTCTGCAATCACCATGGCAACAGCAGGCATGCCTGTTTTATCTGTTAAACCCCCGCAGATCATGAAAGAAACATTGGCAGGACATTTCTGTGGACCTCGAGCTAACAGGGCATAACAGTGATGATTTAGCTGGTAGTGAGCTTGTGTTTATTGGTGATGTGTGTGTGTGTGTGTGTGTGTGTGAGCGTGTGTGTGTGTGTGTGTGTGAGAGAGAGAGAGAGAGAGAGAGAGAGAGAGAGAGAGAGAGAGAGAGAGAGAGAGAGAGAGTTTTGCCCGTGTGTGTGTTGCATATAAAGCTACTGAAATACATCGATCTGACTTTTTAATGGACAATTGTCAATGCCCCCTTTCCAAATTCATCTTGTGCCCATCTTGACATCCACCCTTACTTTCTGCTTGTTTTTCTACAGAAAGGAAACATTTGAAGAGCTGCAAGGCATTGGACATAAATAAAGACTAGTCTAAAGTAATATCCCATTAGTTCAGACTTTTCAGCAATCATTTCACTACCCCGAGTAACCTCCTTTTCCAGCCAATACATCAGGCAGCAATGCAGCCCAGCTGTCTGAATCACTGACATTTCATTGCGACTTTAGCATATCTTTCCCTCTGGCTAACACTTACTGCTGCATTCTTGACAAGGAATCAATTAATAATTGTTGTAAAATAGATTGTGTCCATGTCAGTCCCAGCCAGCACACTCTGCTCACATCGATTGAAATTGGTCTGTCTTGGATGACTTGTATTGTTCTCCAGAAGGGACCTGAGGTTAAGTTTTCACTGAAAATCCTGTTTGCAAGTCGACGAAAATACTTCTGGTATCTGAAACCTTTGTGGCATGAAGCTACATTACTTTTCATTTAGCACAGTGAATGACACAGTGAATCAATACAGATCGTTACAAATATCCTAAGAGACCAGCCAGTATGCGGCTATGAATATTACATTGCATAACTGTAACATTTTTCATCTTTATCATATGAAAACCTTCGGATAACATAGTATACATTCATGGACTCAAGTCAAATGTGAAAAGGTTATCAGGCACACTGTATCATTTAGCTCTTATTTAAATCAAGTTTAGATTTTGCAGACATTCTTAGGGAAGTGAAATTTGAATACTATATTTATGAAGTTCTTCAATTAAATAACTCAAAGTCAATCAAACAAACTCATATTAATGTAAGATTTGTTTGAAATGCTGTTTCAAATTAACCTTCGTTCAACCTAGCAACAGGTAAAACAGGTAGAAGTAAGGGGGGCAGGCCTTTAACCTCCTGGCAAAAAGCTCATTGCGCCTGCCCACCTGTCAATCAGATCGCCCATTCCCCTAATTATGCAAATGTATGAATAACTTAAGGCTTAATAAAGTGTTCCAATAATTTTACCAGGCTGTAAAGATGTTAATAAATGCTGTAAAAATTGACATTTTAATAAGGGATGTGTATGGGACTTCCAGGGCTTTTGAAGCCAGCCTCAAGTAGACACTCAAGGAACTGCACTTTATTTGCACTTTAGCGTGTCAGTATTTCTTAAGTCTGGAGGTTGTTGCTTGGATACTTATTGTAATGTAATCATGCTAGACTGCTTGTGATACGTGGTTATTGTAGGGGTGTTTCAGGAAATAATAGTAACCCTTTCTCTCACTGAAAAAAAAAAGACAGACTGCTTCACAGAGAAGTGTGTTGAAGAGGGAAGATGTTGCATTAGTCCCTCTGGTGCACTGAACACTGCTGGTAATGGGAAATGCATCACTTTTTTTTCGCTGCTTGTGAAATCTCTCAGGCAAAAAAAAAGCCAGAAATACCCAGTTTTTAACACTGTAAGTAAAGAGCTTTAGTCAGCTGAAGCCCACCACGGGGGGCGTGTCAAGACCTTTTTAACCTGGGGTGGTCCACCTGGGGCACTGACTTATGCAGGGGTGGCATGATGTTTGTCGGCACATGCACGCAAATTAATTAAAATTTGTATGCTTTCTATCCCCACTAATGATATGTAAGTAACACAATGTGCAAAATCTCAATTTCAATTACTTAGAACATTGGGTGCAATATCATTAGCCTGTTGAAAACATCCAGAATCGTTGATTTGTACTTAAGCCACGCCTCTGATTTGGCAAATAGTCAATCATAGATTTGGATTTTGGGTTGGCACCTGGGGTGGCAAATCCGATTTGAAGGGGTGGCCCATGCCACCCCCTGGCCCCCCTTTGGACACACCCCTGCCCACCACCATAGTGTTGTTCAGCAATAGATAGTGTCTTAACAGACTTTATTTATATAATAATAAGATATTTTTTTCATGGTTTGAGAAAAAAAATGTGGGAAAAAAACGTTCTAGTTTCACCATCTTACAGGAAAAGACATCTGCCTTTTTTTCGCCAACACAATGATCCTCTTGTATCCATCGTTTCACTTTCAAACCTCTGAATTTTCTTCTCCTGTCCTCCTAATCCTTTAGTGACGGGGAGCATGCATGCCTTTCATTTTTCATGTACGGAGCATGTGTTTGAATTTTACAACAAGAAATGTCATTATTTTCAGGAGCCTGGTCTGTTGGACTTTATACCACAGGGCACAATGCAAGCGGCACTACTGCCTTTATTCATCAATTTGATACTGACTGGAGCAGAACACATAGCAGCTCTGCAGGTAGACCTGCACGGTCCTATTTGAGAATAAGGACACACAGGTATTGAAAGCATGCAGAACAGCTGGGGTTAATGTTTAATCCTCTGAGATTGTGTCTTATTTCTCTCTTTTATTATTTTAATTTATTGCATTGATTATTCATGATTGTGTTCCTGTCGTTGTTTTTGATCTACTGCCAGGCTGCTGCTTTTCCAGCCGTGTTTGTGCCTGAGTTTAAATGTCCAGGCCATTCCTCTGTTCTGAGCGTTGCCCTGTGGTATTTATGAGTTGTTGTATTTTGCCTTTTATTGTTATGTTCTATTAATAATTTTTCTTTTGTAAAGTACTCTGGTTGCACTGGAAAAACTGCCCATGAATCAAATGAATGACGAACTTCATCATCACAGGGCGTGGTAGGAATTTTCATTGTCTTCCTCCTCTTGAGACGAGGAATATTAACACAGGATGCACTGGTGTCTGTTCCCTCCAGAGGAAGGTTAATATCAATGCTTCAGACACTGTAATAAACTTAATTGTTATTTTAATGTTTTTCTTTTATTAGTTCAGCAAGTCTCCTGTGGCATGGTTAGTGTATGTGTGGCCTCAAGTGTTAGCATAGGAAAACCTGTCTGTGTTACAGTTATAATGTCAGTCCTATAGCCAATTTCCTATGAATCAGATACATTACTGCTGACCTCTTTCCACAACAATCCATGAAGTGTAGATATGTGATTTTTTCCCCCTTTCAGCTCCAAGGCAGCCTGCGGTTTGTGTTGCATTTGCATTTGTTTAAGTTGTGAAAATCAGCGTGCAGAGCCTTGAAACTTGCTTGAATAACCGAAGGTAATCCATTGCAGAGCAAATCGTGTCTGCTTTTGTGTTTTTACAAATTATTGTTGTGTTACATAACCCAGCCAAGATTGTTACGTCAATTTGAGCTGATGTGCAAGGCCACACAGCAATAATGGAGCAAGCAACAAAAAGAGTTGGTATGAATTCAATGACTATATCTCAAGCATAATCTCTGTGTGTTGATGTTCTCATCAGTGTTTGGGTGCTTTTAAACAAAAGATGCTCTGATCTGAAGGGTGAAAACTATGACAGCAATGAAAAATCCAAGGTAATCAGAGTCCTGACACCAATGAACTTCCACTGAAAGCTTTTGTCAGGATACTGAGGTTTGATAGAAAACATGACTCTAAAGTAGCTGAAGATTTGACACTTCGATTTAGCACCCAAATTCAGAACTTTATTGCAGAACGTGTCAAAGAAAGAGGACTTATCCAAACAGTGTTCTAATCCTCAGGCATGAGAAGGTAGACTGAGCAAGCACACTGTTCAAGAGGGTCAAGGCAGCCAGCTACGTTTAAACAATAATAGCAAGTTAGAAATCCAGAAACAGGCATTTTTAAGAGTGAAGCCAAGGTGGGAAGGCCCGAGGAAGCACACAGGCGAAAAGGCCACTGAGCCTTTTATATACACTGAAGGGCTTATGAGAAAAATGAGAGGCAGGTGAGTCCACAGGTGAGGAAAATGTGCACAGGTGAGCAGCATTGGTGTTAGAGTCTGAGGACACCTGGTGGACAGGTGGGTAATTACAGGTTTAGATGCATCACAGATGCATGCTCACATCAATCAATCACATTTATTTATAAAGCACATTTAAAAACAGCAACAGCTGACCAAAGTGCTGTACATGAAACAAGAGAGCAATACAGATTAAAAAACAAAACAAAAATAAAAATAACACGGCAAAACTCACACATACATGTTTGCCTACACACATGTAATTTCTTCAACAACATGCACACAGAATACTAACAATATAATTAGACAATAATATTATAAGACATTTGATAGAAGTACATTTGAAAGAAGTATAAGCAACCTAACTAGGACTCAAAGGCCAACGTGTAGAAGTGTGTTTAGAGGCGGGACTTAAAAGATTCCACAGAGGAAGGCTGTTCCACAAGCGAGGGGCCTTGACCGCAAAGGCTCGGTCACCTCGAAATTTATAGTGAGAGTGAGGTTACAGCTAGGAGGCCCATGTTAGAGGTGCCAGGCCATTTAGTGCTTTAAAAAAAAACAATGCAACCTTAAAATCAATTCTGTAACGAATTGGAAGCTAGTGAAGAGAGGCTAAAACAGGGCTGATACGCTCCCTTTTACGTGAGCCGTGGTAGGTTTGAAGTGGCCTGAGGAGGCACAGAAGTGCAAACTGAGAAAACAACTCTAGGATGCAATCTAAGTTAAGGCCCTGACACACCATGAAGATCCTGCCGCTGTAGTATCCATGCATTCAGCCATTAGTGCAGTTTCTCCTTATTTGTCGCCTCCACCTCTTCTTTTCTTTTTCCACTAAAAGACCAATGGCTTTCATGAATACCTACGACCTTAATGACAATGGTTTTTGTTTGATGACAAATATTTTTCTATACTGATTAGAGCTCTGAAAAACAGTCGTCAATGTTGTGCTTTGCCTCTCGTCACTGCCTGTCAGCAGCTGTGTGTCCGATCGGACTTAAAGCTGACCGTTTACACTTACTGACATTGTTTCCTCCTTTCTAGATCTTTGCTTGTGTTGTACTTACTCTCTGATGTGCATCGCTTTGGACAAAAGCGTCTGCTAAGTGAATTGTAGAATTGTAGTATAGGCTTCCTATGAAACGAGTAGTGCGCGACAGCGGTGTGAAAATGGTCTTCTCGTATCTCAACAACGAGCTACCGCCGCCTGCTGGCATGGAGAGTTATTTCCTCTCACTCATGCGCAGAATGTACGTGGTGGTTGGCCATCGGCTGTAGTCTTTGCGGTTACAAGCAGAAGACTCATCGTTAAGGGGCAGGACGATTGAAGAAAACATGAGTGAGTTTTTAAAGGTACAGAACTTTAGATCACTTTTAGTTGGGCATTGTAACACAATATGTGAGGTTTAAAATGGGGATCAGCATAACGAGTCAACTTCAAGTGTTTGGTAAACATTTTACATGTTTTTTTATTGTTCATGTCTTAATCTGTTGTTTGCAGTGCCATACTGAATCTTATTCAAAATAGTGAATAATATTTAATGTTTTGTGTTCAAAGGATTTTTCAGAAACACCTCCCAGTAAAACGCTGTGCGGTTGAACTAAAACACACTAAACTACATCCTCATACTATAAATGTCCATGAACTGGTGACGCTTTGAAACTTAAAAACTGTGTGTTTGTGAAACATTTTCAGTATCAACTGTGCCTAAAGGTACAGTGGGTTTCATGGGTTTTAATGTGAAACTCATGTCACTAACTTCAGACGCCCACACACAGTCAAACTGACTCTGACAAGATTTGTGCTCGCTCAAAGAGATTAAAGTGTTTCCGAAATGTGAAGGATACACAGAGAGTGCAAAAAGTCATAATCATCCCAGCAGGGTAGTTATCACAGCGCCAACACGTCCATCTGAGCACACTGGGCTGTCTTGAAACACAAGGGGAAAAAAGACTCTTAATTGTTCATAATGGTGAGTTTTTATATGCAGAGGCCTCATGCGGCAACATTGACAACAACAGCTAAGTGCTTTCTTTTAAGGGTGAAATGATGCTGCTGGGTAGAAGTGGGTGTTTTCATCACACAGTGCTGCACATTCTCTTAGCCTGTAGGCCCGTCGCTCCAATGATTGAGCTTTTTTAACTTGGAGGCCTGAAGTTTGGAATGACAGGCAGATGCAAAAACTGCGATAAGACCATCACGGGCCGGGCAAACGCATTAATGGAAGCGTATCAGGGAAAAAAAAATAGCTTGTGGCCATTTCAGAGATGATTTGAAGTTCGAGACAGGATGGGACAGAAATGACCTTGAAACGGTTATAGTCCAAATTTGCACCTTCATTTTTATTTCAGGTTTTACTATAAGGTGTTGTCAAATATTTCCACCCTGAAGTATGTATTATCTTCGGCCTGTCAAATTGTGTCTCTCAGCTATACCGAAAATGTATTTATTTTCACGTTAGCTGCCGTGCAAAATGCTCACACAAAAACAACTAATTTGAACAACAAATATGCTCCTGATTTGCTCCTCGCAAAAACACATTTCATTTTCCCTCCATGTGGGAAAATGCAACCCCAGAGAAGCTCCTTTAGAGAGAGGGAAAAATAACTTTCTTTCTTGTTATTTCTAGTCATGTGTAGTTCAATATTGCAATCATTACACATTATGTTACTCTGTGCTGTGCCGAGCCAGGACTGCACACAAAGCAGGAAGCGCCTAAACCTGCTGTGGGATTAAAAAGCAAGCTTTGCATAGCTAAACAGTGGGATCCCTTGAAGCTGCTACTCTTTTTCCGTGTGCCATCCTCATGAATCAATACTGACATCAAATGTGACAGCTATAGATTTAACAACTTTGCCGGATCTCAAAGAAGAAAGTTGACTTCAGTGTAGTTATCTGACTTTCCTGCTCGGTGCCTCGGCCCAGCGAGGAGCTATTGACTGTGTCGACTCAGTGTGAACTGGAATTGCTATTCTTTCCCTAATCTTTGCTCTCTGCTGCTTTTTTTGAAATCATCAGCACTTCTAACACCTGAGGCTCCTTCTCCTAGGCTCTTAGTTAATATTATAAACACGTTATCTATTGGAAATCTCTTTCACACGCTCTTTCTCTCGCTCCCTCCGTTTCCTCAAAGTTGAATCATTCTGTAATAAATACGGTAAGAGTGAACAAAGTCCAGCGGGAGGAGAGGAGAAGGAGGAGAGTGAGAGCAGATTACCAGAGCTGCTTGTAGAATTTTAAAGATCCATTATCTCAAACCAACCTGATTTAATAAGCACTAGGGGACACTGGTGTATTAAATCTATCTGTGCTTTAATGAAAAATTCACCTAAATTATGTCGTTTTCAACTGAGAGTCTTGCTCGGGTTGCATGGGATACATCCTGCATAAGTTGAAGTTAATCAGGCTATAGGAGGCACAGGGTTATGAGAAATTTCCACATCTGAGAGAAATGACTGATATTCTTCTGCTGATTCAGCTGATGTGAAGCAGAGATGATTTTATAAGGATGTGATTCCCCGTGTGAGCCTGTGTCAGCAAAGGTGGAGACCATAAAATAATTGCTCCAATCTTTCATGGTTGTCTGTGTCGAAACTTACATTTCTTTGCATCAGTGACAAATTGTGCGACTCGTCGCCTGTGAAACATTTAAATCATACACTAGTCAAACAGGCACTTCGTTGCCGGCTGGTGTGCTGTCACATCTTTTTCCTGCTTTTCTTCCTCAGCCTTCAAATCTACAAAATTACTGCAGAGGAATGGACTGTACGCCCACACTCCTTTACATAAAAGAAATAGTCCTGTCTTCAGGCCCAGTGGCTGACAAGCCATCAGCATCTGAATTTACATTACTGCTTCCGAGGGGATATAGCCTACCATCGGAGGAACAGCAGTTACTCAAATGTTGCCATTTAAAGCTGCAATAAAAAACAATTTATGAGCAAAACAATTTTAATATGAACTTGTCCCTTGAAACAGATATTAAAATGAACCAAGATATTTCTACTATTAATTTTATATGTACGTTTCGGTATGCCAACGAATGAAAAGAGCTGTAAAATGAAATTAAAAATTAAAAGGCATTATATATGTTTGTACGACGTGTTGGCCTTGACCTTTATGAGATGGCGCGTTGGTAAAACTAAAGCAAATCTAACATGCATCATTTTGTTTTTCTAAAAGTTGACCTGAACCAAATGGGATGAATGGACAGTTAAACCATGAACTGATGGTGATGTTTTATCTCGATCTGAAAAGTAAAGACCAATCGAAGAGAGCCTTAAAGAGGACATATTATTTTCAAACAGTCCCCCGTGGTCTAAATGAAACATCTCTGCTGTGCTTTGGTAAAAATATAACATGAATCAAGCAACAGAGGAGGTTTGTGACCCTGTATAAACCAGCTCTCTCAGAACGTTCCGTTTTGGTGTGTGTGTCTCTTTAAATGCAATGCACTTCTTCCCCACCACTCTCTCCTCCAAACATGTCCTGTCTCTTTTCATTTTTCCTATCCTAAAAAGGCAAAAGGCTGAAAATACAACTTAAAAATGCAATAAAAATGAGCCCATTCATTTAAAAAAATATTATATTTAGAACCATCACTGTAACTTTATAACTTTACCTTGTCAAGTCAACTTTATTTATAAAGCACATTTAAAAACAACCAAGCCCCCTTATAGTGCAGTGTATTTTGTATTTCAGTGTAACTTCACATTAAGTCTGCAGCTCTGGTTGAGTCCAGAGTCTTCTTCGCAGAACAAATAAGAAGTGATGTTCTATTTATTATCTCCACACCTGCTGTGGGCTAACAGACTTCTACACCTGCCAGTGAAGCGAGTGTGTTTCAGCCTGTAATGGGTTGAGGAGAAATCCTAACAGTGTTTCCTATTGCTGCATTACAGACTTCGTATACCTAATCAAAATCATCCAGCGGTCTTTAACCTCCAGACCAGTTTCTTTCAAGTGAGGAATCCATGTCTCTTAATGTGCGGGATACAAGCAGCAAACGGAAAAGAGGAGAAATGTTTTATCACCACGTTTGATTTGTCATGTATTTTATGACTGATTTCTATTTTTTCCACAGATGGACCATGATAAGTCTTTACCATTCCTAAGGGACTGGAAACAGCATGTCTGAGTCAGCCAGTTGAATACTGATGCTTCATCTGCCTGATAGGCAGTAAAACACATACACATGTATTTCATCTGTCTTCTTAAAGATGTTCATGATTTCACATACAGTCCTTTAATACTGAAAATAGAGATGATAAAAACAAATTTTATTGGTTTGTCCAATTTTACAAGAGCTAAAAACAGGAAGAAACACCACAGAGGCAGTGTCAAAGGGAAATGAATAATTTTATTGTATATTTTAAATTAAACTTTGTTTACATGTAAAATAATTAGACATTTTATTTGCATTTGTTTTAAATGTCAAATATCTTATCTAGCCAACAAAAAGGTGATGGTCTGTAGTTAGTTGTTACAGTTAAAATAAAGAGCAGATACAGCCTGCTACCACTCATCTTTCAGCAAGCAAGAGTTTAGTGCTGTATTTATGTATAAAATGTTGCACATTCTTCCTTTAATGTAAATATATGACGCTCCATCTCATCAATAGATGATGAAAGCCTTCTTACCTGACAGAGGAGGTACAGGCAGGCACTACTACTACTTCATACTACCTCAAATCTATTTTCCCATGGAGAGAGATACCGGCAGTTTAAATCACTGATAAAAACCAGAATCAGCTAGTTATTCATATCTTCTGAGATGTACACTCTCAGATTATCGGTCGATGGTTTAAGCAGCATAAGAACATTTCAGGACTGACACTTCATTCAACAGCTCTAATGTAGTTCGTCTGCAGTGATTGCCTCGACTTGTGAAGCGCCCTCATGTCATCTTCTCTCTTGATACAGATAAGTCAAAAATAACTCAAGTACAGGATAATAATGTGCTGCACTCGGGGGAAATAACATCTTCTCTTGTTTTCTGTTCTTTGATTGCAATATCTTAGAAATAATTGTCCATCTGTGTGTGATCAGCACACGTACTATTGCTCTTTATTGCAAACCTAATTAAAGTAATATAATGTTTCAATGGTTGAGAGAATTCAAATGTTAATAGAAAAATCCTGGTGAGGAGTAGATCAACAGCACGTTGCTTTAGATGACGAGGGAAATAAAGATAGATTTTAAGGGCTCTCATGGGTGAGATGGTGTTTATGTGTGAGCGAGAAAATGAGAAAGAGAGAAAGACTTAATGCAAACACTGAAAAGCAGAGAGAGCTAGATTTTCACAATGAGTTATTTACTTAATATTCATTTGATGATTTGGTTGAATAATTGGATCTTAAGTCTATCATTTGAAATGATTAAAATGAGGGCTTTCAGCATTAACAAGTTAATCACAATAAAGTAAGGTCTTAAATGAATACATTAATTTTTAAAATCTCTATTAATCACGTGCTATTTTGTCTCTTTAGGCGAACCGTGTTAAAGCCTCCGCAGTGTCTCCCTGTAGTCACAGTGATGGAAAAAAAACTTTGCATCTTTAACGTCTCATTTCACTTTAACAAACTCAGACAGATAACAAGTTTATGACAAGCACATCACTTTTCATCGTCCCTGAACTGTTTTCATGTAGTTTTGATCTGTAACGAGTTTATTTTTCTGTAGTTGACTTAACATCGTAACCTTCGATCTACCAGAAAGTCCTACTTCAAAATAAAAGCAGAGTTGATGGCTATAACTGCACAGCGTGTCATTGCCTTGTCTACGCTGCTGGCCAGGCATACTATCCTTTTCAAATGGAAACTTGCGTCTCCTCCGACTCACAATATGTGGGTACAGGACGGTTTACGATGTTTAACGAAGTTAAACGTTACATCAGAAGGGATGTCTGACATCTTTCCCTTAGACCTGGAGCCCCCTGCTAGCCCTTATTGGCAACAAGCTTACTATCAAAACACTAAATAAGGTGCGTTCAAAAGTTATCATTAAAGACCTCAGACGAGATAGGTTTGAAAATAATAACCAGTCAGAGGACCCCATGATCTCATATGATGTCACCTGAAGTTATGGTGAAGCAGATGTAAACAAGGCAGAGACAGGCTACATAAGCAAACTATAAAACTACAACTACAACACAAAAAGAAGCTAAATGAGTCTAGATGAGAAAAAGTCCCACAGGAAGCAAGCACTACTTTTCTTCAGGAGGAACTGGAGTTGAGACTGTTAGTTTTCTGTCATTAGTAGCATGCAGGACAACAAGTGTACAGGTCTCTGCAGGGGGCTGGGAATCTCACGGATAGCTGTCCCCATGCTGGAAATGCTGTCTCAGCCTAACTCTTAGTCAACCTGGCTCTGAGCTGGAGCTGAGGCGGGTTTTAAGCCTCCTGACAAATTGTTTCACTGTGCCCGCCTGTCAGTCAGGCCAGCTACACATCTTAGTGTGAATAACGCTTACCCTTCATAAAAATCAAAACAGATGAGTTATCATCACCCCCCCCATTCAGTGTGTGTGGATCAAGACTTTAGCTAATCAGACCTACTTAACCAGGCTGTTAACATGTTAATTTCTACTGTATAAAATCTGTCTTTTTTGAATGGGGTGAGTATTTGTGACTTCTGGTGCTTCTGCAGCCAGCCTGATACTGACACTCAACAAACTGCAGGAATTTGCACTTCTGCTTCAGCTTTTGTTTTCAACACCAGAGTTTATCGCTTGAGCACAACACACAACGAAACCAGGACCATAAAACTGAACTGAATGAATTTTTCTGTACATGTGCTTTAATCACTGTTAATTGTCAAAAGGTCTTTTTTGAAAAAGGTCTTTGTTGTTGGTTCCTCTTTAATATTTGCATTTGGACGATCACCAACAAACTTTCTAGAGGTCGACGATACAGTATATACCTTTGGATAAGTAGAGGCAAACATGACACCTTACTGTAGGCCTTCACCTCCCTATATTCTCCTCCCATCAGCTTAAAGAAGAGTTAAAAAACCTTTTTTATGTTATGTTGGAAGTGCTGTTCTGACGTGGCTTCAGCTTAAACTATGGTTAAAAACCTCCTTCAAGGATGATGAAAATTCATACATCAGGTGGTTCCGTTTGAAAGCTTTCAACTGTGTGCCAAAACCTCATCACAATGGAACTTGTAACCTAGCAACACCTCACTGCAAAAGTATAAGTCCTCTTTGTGTATATTTTCAGAGATATCAGACACCGGTAACCTAGCAACATGTCAAAATCACTCAACTATGTGAATATCTGAAAGAGGCAGAGAGGATCGGAGCTGAACTTTTAATATTTTTTCCATGCAGTGACCTTTGAAGAAAAGTCTAGATAAAGATACAGAGCCTGGTCCTGACCGAGCCTTGATGAAAAGGAGAAATGAAATTCAGTATGTTCATAGGAAAAAAAGAACTGATAAAAAGCCTGGGGTGTTTTTCAACAAAATCTGCATCACCTTTATTAACCGCATATCTCACATATTGGTCTGTTTAGTACTCAGAGGGAATCAGAGATCAGCTCCTCTCACCATGTTTTTATGTTTTTGTTCTGTTGCTGTGTTGAGGAAGATAGAACAGAGAAGAGACGAGAACACGCACCGCTCAGCGGGGTCACCGCGTGTCGTGTGCAGACTCGGTATGAGCCAGAGACACAGAAAGATGTAAATTCACATGGACTCCTGAATGCATCGCCGGGCTTTGATAGGCAGAGGACAGTTTCAATGATAATAAAACCCATTTGCCACAGACACATTTTTTGGGTTATATAGAACATGCAGTTTCCTCAAATCACTGATTTTATTTAAATACTCGACATAATGCACCACAACACATATTTATAAATAAATATGACTTAACTTGACACACACACAGGAATTTGAGTACGGTGAACTGTGCTCTATATGTACAAAAGTACAACATTAAATATCAACAATAAACACAAATGAAACACAAATAAGCAAATATGTACAAGACTAATAAATAAGAGCCAGGACATCACCGGGGTTGTCAAATGGGAACCTCCCTCCACTGGTGTTTCATCAAGTTAGTGGCACAACATCTCTCTAAGGGTGGACAGTTAGCTCAGGCATCCCAGAACCCCCCCCTCCCCCCCTCCCCCCTCCCCCCCTCTAGCTACTATCTCCTACAGTATACCACACCAACCCATCAAACTTCTTAGTGCTATCACATCCTTACAAGCTGATGAGATAAACAACAACAACACAACTTGTACTGGTGCCAACAATACACATGAAAACAAAGAGCTTATAAAACACAAGTCTGCAGCAAGATCTTAAAAAGAGATCTGGGGAAGCACAGGCAGGGTGAGATGTCCTGTCTGGGGCTTTGCATCCACCCCCACTGGATCAGACTGCTGCTCCACCTCCCCCTACTCCCTTGTTTTTCATAAGGGGAGAGTTAGTTTTTGTATCCGACTGGCATTATTCCTCTTCATCCAAATCCACAGACTGATTTTAACTGCCTCGTCTGACATCTTCTTTACTGTCTTTTGCAAGCTCTATCCACACACTCCCAGTTCTCCCAGTAATGAGATAGCTGATCAGGCAATAAAAAAACACCAACACCAACTGAGTTGTGGATGGGAAAAGAACATTCTGACAAGCTTTATATCGAAGGCCTGGTTTATTTTATGGGTTTGCAGTTTAATGAATAAGATCCCTGATAAATGAACGTTGCCTTCACCCACATCAATTTAAATCAGATTTTTGTTGCTTTTCATCTTTCTGTCTGCAAAGAAATAATGACAATAATGTGTTGCAGTACGCTTTTTTATTTTCTTGTTTTTCTTTAATCGTTTTCACTGTTGTGCAATCTCAAGCACCTTCAACTCTAACTCCTGTGCCACAAAAGCAAACTGACTTCCCTGGAAACAAGTACTTTGAAATTGCAGGGCTAAATAAAGCCCTGCCCAGACTGCTTGTTAAGATCTTTCAAAAAACACAAAGAATCTATAATTTTAAGTGAAGTTCCTGGCTTCTCAGTGCTGCTGGGTTTCAATAAACCAAATAATGCACCAAAGGTTGCATGCAATCAGTGATTGCGGCACACCAACCTCAGCACCTTCATGCACAGCACCCTCTCAGGTATTGTTGTATAATTAGTTTGGGAGTTAATTGAGTGGAGCTGCTGTGGAGTCGGCTGTTCCTCGCAGGTATAGTCTGGCAAAAATGGCATGTGGGAGTTTTGAATCATGACTCATAGGAACTTAGAAAAAAGTCATGAAGGACATTTTCTATTTCCTGTTCCTACGGATGAGGACATGAATAAATATTATAAGTTAAAACAAGACTGCAGCGAATGTGTTTTTTTCCCCCGGATACATAGAAAATGTGTCATTTTGAAACTGTTCAGAAACTAATTAGGGAAAGATGTTTAAGGAGGAAGTCAGGACCCCAGCATCTGAAATGTCTTTAGGGAGTTCTGCAGGAGGCATATCTGGGGGATTGAAGGTATGTAACAAGGATCCTCCAGGGAAATTGGTGAAGAGAGGAGAGTGGGGCACTCTTTGGCTCAGATCCCTGTCATCAATTCTCCGAAGTGGGCAATCCATAACATGAGGAGACAAAGATGAAGCCATGCAGGGTTGTTTTTTTTCATCAAAGTCAAGGGGAGAAAAAGCAAGAGAATCAAAGTATGCAGGGTGCATCCGACATTGTTTGCATACTGAAGTGACCTGTAGATTTAAGTCAGATTCTTTTTCCACAGTCAAAGTCATAAACGCAAAGTCAAACACACCTGCTGCCCAACATGAGATGCTCAATGTTTATCATCAGTGACTCACCAGTTACATAACTTCTGAGATTTTATTTTTGTGCATTTCGGTGTAATTTGACTGTTTTTTTGATAATTTACCTGATAAGATGTTTCTAAGATGTAAGATGAGTCTCTGCTCTTTTGAAAATGTGACTTTGTTGTGTGTTTCTTCAGGCTGGTTCTGTATAAAAAGTTTGATTTGTAGGGGCAAAAGAAGCATATGGGACAGTTGTTCTTTGGCACGGTACAGTTTCTCATGCACAAGCTGAAGCTCAGGTACACAATGTGTACATGGAGCATACTCAATCCCAGCCTTCATTACCAAGAAATACCGAGAGCGTTATGGCTTTATCTGACCAAAATGAATCAAAATAAGCCACAAAGTTAGTTAATGCAGTCTTGTCGACCGCGTGTCTCCCCCTTTTTTTTGGAGTCTGTCTGTCTTGTAAACTTAGCACGCTTTATAATTACATAAAGCCCTGCACATTTTGTATTATGACGTTATGTACTAGAGGTAACCGTGCTCAGGTCTGATTAGCCTTGGAGCAGTGTGAGTGCAGGCCAGCAGGGAAACGGCGAGGGGGGGGGGCAATCTTGCTTCAGCACGGTACAGAGCAACTTTGCCTCGTGTGATCGGCCCTAAATCCAGTTATTTAGAAGTAAAGTTTGGGGATTTGTCAGTGCTTCAGCAACTTTATGAAGTGATTTATGGTAGTGTTTAGTAGCATTGATAAAATACAGTGGGCAATATTTTTCACACAGTGTGTCTTCAGAGAACAGATTTTGGCACTGAGGTGCTTTATTGAGCCATTGAAGACAAACTCCCAAAGCTGACACTTCCTGCTGAGTCTATCCAGGAGTTTGAGTGGCAGGTGTAGTGAGTCTATTTGATGAAGATAAATGTGACTTACAACTTTTCATGCACCCAGGACAAGGAAAAGAAACATCAAAAGACCTTCAAAATGTTATCATCTGCTGCATCCTGTTCATGCTGAGAGAAGCTCTTTGAAGCTACTGTAGTCCTTCTTCAACAGTTGATGATAAAGAGCAGTAACATCCTGCCCCCCTCTGTTTCCATCGCTTTGGTCTCATTGCTTGGATTTCATTGCCGCCTTTGACTTTGTAAACTGTCTCTACTAGTCCTCTCATTGCATGCAGACATGCTTTAAACTCTCTTAATAATACAAGTCAATGGCAGATGTTCACAAAGACAGTTTGACATATTCTGGTTTGCCCCAGATCTCCAAAGACACCCCACAGCGCTGAGCATGGACTCGTCTTCATCAATTGAACAGAAATAGCTGCATCTTCTCAGTTGTTTCCTGATGAGACATGCTGCACTGAAAATAAAGAGATGGCTGTGTCTTCAAAAATGTGTCCAGAGCTAATAGATGTGAAGAAAAGAAGAAGCCAAATAGCAAATAAACAAGCACAAGAAAGCTATGAAAGCTATGAAGCAAGAAAAGGCAGAGAAGGGTAGATTGAACTGAGTTGCACATCGTCACAACTTACTGTGTCAGTTGCCAGGCAGTGTGTTAGCATGTTTCGAGGGATCTGCTTGTTTAAAAGTCTAACTTGCCTCTGGTTTCTTTTTCTTCAAAGTAACAAGCAAAGCAGATGAAAACATCGATACAGCACCAGGTTTTTTTGTTTTTGTCCTCATATTGTATTTAATCTGTTCCCTGCTGGACAATGCATCTCCATCTCCTCTCGCCAAAATACAGTACAGTGGCAGTTCTAGAGTCTGTTGGGGCCCTGGACAAAAATTCACAGGGGACCCTCCAATGGGACTGTTCTCTATACAGCTTTTATTCTCAGTCCCTCACGGTGTCTGTAGGCCCCCAGAATACAATATACTTCTGTAAAGGACACACAGAGCGATTTCAACGACACCCTGAAGGAAAACTATACATTCTAACTGTTGTAGTATTTTCTAAAGGCCTCTCCCACTTTTAAATAAATCCTCCAACAGCAAATGTTCACTTATGAGACCGCCAAAATAAACGGCCCTCTGGTGTGACCTTTACCCGAGAACTAAAGACACTTCTGAGCCCGATCGTTCGGTTTGCCCTTACTCGTTTATTTATACCTCTCACGGCATACTTTAACACACTGGTGGGTCCAACATAATTAAATATCTTGCTGACACTGAAGCTAAATGCTGACTTCAATAACCTGACACTAATTTGCTGATGCAGAAACAGACTGGTTTCACATAAAGCACGTTCATAGACATTTTGGTGATAGCTGTTGACAAAGACAACCAATAGAGGCCTTGATGTCAGATCATTTCAGGTCTTGGAGTAATGGAAAGTCTGAGTTTTAAGGAGGAGACAGTAAGAGTGGTAAGTGCTGATGCTCAAAAACCATCTGGTTCTTTTTAGCTTCTCTTAAAAATAAGTGCTTCGAAATGGACAAATAGTTTTTAAAAAGAGTGAACAGGATGTGCAAAAAGAGCATCCATGAAGGTTTTCGATGTGTCATTGTTGATTTAAAAGCAACTTTAGAGAGAAAACTGCAGGTTACCGACTTCTCAGCTTTCTATCTTGGCGGATATTAATCATGCATGAGCGACATAAAATTTCAGTTTGGGATGTTCGGATATCCGTGTTTAAATGTCAAAAAGATGGAAAAATGTGTAGTTTATGAATTAATAATGCTTAAAAAAGGAACGTTTTGCCCTGCAGGAAAGACGACTTAAACAACATAAAAGCATTAAAATCATAAAACAGGTGAAGCAGAGAGTTCAGTGTCAACCATGCCACATTGGAGGCTGTCAAAACAATGCAAGGCAGAGACCGAGATAACCTTTCGAAGCTGAAAAATAACAAGAGTTGTTCACATTTTGAAGGAGAAAACTAGAATTTTCAATTTCAAAAGATACTTTCTGATAATTAAAACAAAAGTTTCAAAAGCACCAACGCTAATGCTATCCAAGAACCCCATGCGTGATAATCAGCAAATCAAGGGGGCGTGCCATGACACCTGTCACTCATTTACATTACCGAACTGAATGGGAGACAATATTGTGATGGAACTTCTGTATGTCTGTAGATGTAAAGACATTTATCCCATTCTCTGGACCTGACAGCGGTCATGGTCGTACTGATAGGGTTGGTCGTGACTACGACAACCAAGGTCTCTGCGTCTCTCCTCATATCGGGCTTGTGTGGCAGAATCCTTCTCTCAGTTATCTGAAACCTCACCTTCCTGTTGTGTCAAATCATAAGCTTTTAGGTAGAGTAGGTAGGGTAACATGCTCCTGACTTTATAGCATCATCTTGAGGATAAAAAACAAGATTATAGGACGGTCTTGTAGAACTGGATGGGTAAGACACTGTATCACATGTGTGCTCCGGAGTCATATATAAACAATTACATCAAGTCTCCTGAATCTTTCTTGTGTGAAATGAAGTATCTACTCAACAAATACCACAGAGCTTGGGCTATAAAAAATTATTGCTTCTCTAGGTTTCACCAAACTTTTAAATGAAAGGGAAGGGCTTAGAGCTGCATCACCATTTATACCAGCCATCCCCGTTTACCAAAACAAGATGTTGAATATGTCTCCTAGACAATTTCACCTCAAATACTTCCAGGGGAATAACACAAGAAATAAACAAAGTATAGAAAGTTGAGATAAAACAAAGTGGATACTTGACATTGTTTGGTGTAACAGGTACATGGTTTATTTCTGACACCAGGTTTGTAGCTTCTGTCTAATGCAGTTAAATCTGAAGGCTTTTCCTCTGCACCTACTGCACAGTGTGTCTACTGCGTGGGCTCTGTACTGCTAAATGCTGGCTGTGTTGCAAACTGGTGAGAAACAGCAATCCCTCACTGGGAAATATTAATGATTGACTCCAGGATTGTTCAATTTTTCATGGGGCACTGTATGTTTCTCAATAGAACATTCACATTCATCAAT
Organism: Labrus mixtus; assembly: GCF_963584025.1. Lineage (NCBI taxonomy): Eukaryota > Metazoa > Chordata > Actinopteri > Labriformes > Labridae > Labrus > Labrus mixtus. The sequence goes on along the minus strand of NC_083612.1, from coordinate 11,778,749 downwards.
TTAACATAAGATGTTAGGTGGATGAATGATTCATTTCTTTGCATCACAGGCAGCTTGTGTGTTTTTTCCCCAAAGCAGCTTGGGGACTCATGTTTGGAGTCTGTACGTACAACCATAGAATGAGTTATGGCCACCGATGCAATGATCAAAAAACCTCGATTCCCTGTTAGGCCTCCTCGGTGTTCTGTTGGCTCCAAACCACAGCTACAGCCAGGGACAGAATCTGATTTTTTTCCACAACCCTTCCATCAATAATGCAATTTTTTTTCTAAATCTATTGGAAATCAGAAAAGGCATTTTTACAAAGCATTTCAATTTTGCATGTGCGTACTCAGATGAGATTTCCTCAGCTGTGACCTCTAGAGCCACAGGCCTGCAGATCTGTGAAAATCGACAGTAACATCAAAGTCGAGGATTTCACCCAGCCATGCTATCAATAGTTAAAAAGACATTTATTATATATTCAAAGTCTGACAAAGAAACAGAGCTGTAAAATAACACTGACAGCCGCAAACAATAGGAAGAGGCCAAGTGTTCCCCAAATGTCAGTATTTCCATGACGGGGAGGAAGAGTCTTGTTTTCTCGGTAAGTACAAAGCATATTTGAAATATTATCGATGAACTCTGACAGAGTTCAAGAAGCCGAACAGGCTGAAGAGTCAGAACACAGGAATTAATTTGATGTTTCAAATGGCGTGAAAACACAAAAATATTTTTAAAAAATTCCAGCCAGGAGGTTTTCAGACAGCAAAAAGCAGTCCCCTGTGCTCGTATCATGAAACGGATTCCAGACTCTTTCATATCAAAGCGCTTCTCATTTAATTTCCAAAATGAAAGCAGGCAATTGACTTGAAGCCTTGCAGCTGCTTGTTAATAAACATTAGAGGTGAAATGTGAGCTGGGAGGCAGAATTCTGCAACTTGTCCTTCAGCGTTTTACATTTTATTTTTTTTTAGATTTCAATTTTCAAGCTTTCATGAACACTATTCACATGTGATTAATATTACCTGGGGACCTCTCATGATTGTAATAGCTACAGAGGACCTTCCTCTGATCCCGTGAAAAATGACCATTTCTTTAATTTGAGAAAAGTAAAAATCTCAGGGCAAATGACCCACCATATAGCCCATCAGAAAAAACTGAAGTCCTCTGATAATCGTCTCAGAATCTTCATCTGAGTAATTTGGAGGTGGTCATTTTTTTAATAAGAGGGTCCCGCAGCTTTCTCTTCCACTTTTGGTCAGGTTTAACAGAGTCTGAGTCTGAATTTATAAACTGAGGCTTTAACAGCATTTCAGGTGCGGGCTCCTCTTCTAATAATTCTAATCCCATGTGAAAGGGGCTTCACATGAATGGTCCCTCATATGGAAAAAATAATTGGGTTGAACAGATGTTAAACCTGCAGAGAGCAAACAGAGAAAAGAGTCTTTGATTGTTTTTTTTATTTTTTATCGGATTGTTGAGTTATAACATTAAAAACAAGAAGATCCTGGCTAATTATTATTAATCAAAAGCAAACTTCAAACCAAACTCTGTTTATGTTCAAGCCTTTTGGGAGTATATATCATATTAATTATCGCGGTGTGCAGAAGCAATCGATAATCATGTTTTCCCCTCCACACATTTGACTGTCCAATCAATTTAAGGCAGAGGCACTTTCATCAAAGCAGAGATGGTCAGTGAGCTCAGTCTTTTGAACTGCAATTTGCTTTTGTTTAGCACAATGCTTTTAGATCAAAAACAAAACAACAAAAGGAGAACATATTCACTCGGCATGACTGGAAATGAGATGTTTTTGTTAGAAAGATGATGGTGTTATTAGTGTTTATGATTGAAATCATGATTCCTGCTGTGCCCTCCATAATAATAACCCCACATATGATTACAAAGAGACAAAACAAAACGACAGTCGAAGGGATTTGATGTGTGAGTTCACTCTCTGTCTCAACTGAACACTGTATATGTTTTTAAGAAGGACGTTTGTTATCATCAATCACATTTTCATGTATAAAGGACACTTAAATAATTGTTAAAATCTGTCTTCTATTGAGAAACATGCTTCCATTACACATTAATAGACTAAACAAAGATGGTGGAGAAAAAAAAGACCATTCTGTGACAGACAGGTCTGATAGAGGAGTTAGCTGAGGCCTCCATTGTCAGGTCATTTACATTTTTGACAGTTGAGAAGGGAGTCTCTCCGCGAGTGGGCGTGGCTTCGGAGCATTCCATGGACACGCCCACAGCATCCCAGAGGAGAGAGAACAGCTACATTTTTACATGATTTTAAAGCTTAATTTTATAAACTTATACGTTTTTTTGTTGCTGAAATTTGGCCTGGTGGTTAATAATACATTCTTCTTTTGTATAAAAAACTAAAAAACATATTTTTTTTGGTTTACAGGGACTTTAATTGTTGGCCACATTTTTTCGTGGGAAACTCCGACTGCTCTGTGACTAATTATGAGGATAGACCTAATGATAGTTTCAGAGATGCCCCGATTTAACGTCCACACTTGAATTATTTACAGAATAAATACGTGCAGCTGATGAAGATGTGCTGAGTATGGAGGAGGCGAAATGTGTGAAGCCACCGCCATGTCTCTGTGCGCTCTGTGCGTCTTGACGCAGTCATCCTTATTAAAACTAAAAATCATGCTTGATGATAAATGCACGATATTGAAAGATATTAATGAAAACTAGTGGCTCTATGGTTTTTGTGTTAGTCTAATGTTTAACTCTACATCAGTGATTACGTTAGTGTACAGTTCGGTCCTTTGAGGTCCGTCCGGGAAAATGAAGGCGAGACGGCGCTGATGAATGTGTATGTGGCGGACTTTTTATTTTATTAATTTTTTTACGTTTAGATATTGTCATAATGAAAATTACTTACCACATGCGCGATTATAGCCTAAATACAATCGTCGGTTTGAATGGTTATGATGACGTGGATCTGTCAGTAAAGTTTGATATTTAGTGAAATAAAATGTGGAAGAGACATCAATATACATTCTGCAGGCTTCAATTCACCACTTCGCCGTCTGTGTCGCAAATTCCCCATGCCTCCAAAATGAACGTACGCCTGGGTCAGAGTTTGCTTACCGGTGTGCACATTTTACCGTCAGGTTTGCTTTTATAGATCACAAACGTCTTGTCTTGGTCTCGGTGCACTCAGGTCTTACTGAGGTAAGTATGGTCTTACAGATTGTGGTTTCTTTAAAAACAGCAGCATCTGACCAGAGTGGAGTACAATACAATAAAAGAGCAATGCAAAGGAACCAAATACTTATAAGGGACCAGAACAAACAACACAATCCAGAATAAAATTAATATTATTCAGATTTCTAGAAACAATGACTTGTTTCTACAGATTGATCATGGTCAACACTTATGGATAAGGCAACTCTGTTTTCTAGTTGGATGGACACTTACAGCTATATTAACAAATCAACAGGATTAAGCAACAGTATACATTTCACCAGACTTTAGGTAATTATGCGACAGAAGCTTTATCTTTACATATTGTTTGATTACAAAACACTTTTTAAAAAGAAGAAAATGCCTTCTTAAGGCTCCAGTTTGGAGCTTTTCATTTAGTCGATTTTGGCGCCAACTGTGGATAAAGTATTACCTCTTATCTCTTAACTGATTTTGGCCAGCACAAGTTTTGTTTTCCGATGAAAGATCTCATTCTGCTTTCTTTTAGCAGTCAAATGTATCCCTCACTGTGACTCTCTACGATGGACAAATATGAACAAAAGCTGTTGTAGCAGTGTGCTGTTAGTCATGACGTCTGTGAGTTGGTTAAAAGCATTAAAAGCAATGATGAAGAGAAATTATCTATCATTTCACTGATGGTCTTGTTTGCTTTTTTCAGATTAATTACAGGCATTAGTTATAATTGTCTGTTTTATAACCAGCTAATGTTACTTGTCAACAGGCAAGGCTGGCAACTGCTTGGGGTCTCACACCAGTACAGGGCCTCCTGAGGGCTGACAAACTTTAAACCACAGCAGTGGCCCAAAGTGTGCCAATTTTGCAATGACAGTAGAAAACCTCCCTAAGTGGACCCATCTGACAGAAGTCACTCTCGTTGCCCTGCTAAGCATCGAATAGATTAATACTGGGAAAACCACCGTTTGTAAATGAAAGAGAAAAATGAAGAGGAATTATCCGTCTACAGGAGAGAAAAAAAGAAACGGGAAAAAAGAGGAAGAGGAGTATGCGCCTGGACCAAGCGGTAAGCGGTTTACAGCCTGGTACAAAAACTTAATTGATTATTGTCATCACCGGAACACATTGTACAGGGGGTGACTATTTTAAACAGCTCCGTTTTGATTTTGTGAACGTGTTATCTATAGAGGCACGTAGCTGACATGATTGCCATGTGGGTGCGATGCAACGGTTCATCAAGAGGCTTAAAACCAGTCTCAGCTCTGGCTCTAAGCTCGCATTGGGTTGACTGAAAGTTAGACAGGATTTCCAGCATGGGCTCTGGAGCCCCCCACAGTAACAGATGACTGAAGAAACTCAGGCTTCATTCATATTTACAGTCTATGGTCCAGACACTGGCAGACATGATGGCTGGAGGGTCCCTCAATTGATTTCTGCCCGGTACCCCAACAGACTCTAGTATCACCACTGTATACAAGTCAAGCCAAAGCTGCAGTCAGTCACAACAGAGAACAATCAAGACCTGGATATGATGCCACAGTGTTAGTATGAATGTAGGACCACCTTAGGGTAATTCTTCTTCTAGGTCTGTGTAGCTGTAATACATATGTGTCGGACACCTCATAGCAGCAGATCTATGTTTGGATAGGAGCCAAGTGTATGATGTGAGCTGAAAATGAAATATGAAGTGAAGGTAATGTCTTCTTTCTAGCCTATCAGAAGTGTACCCACATGTAAAGGACTTTGTAGGCTGTACCTGCTAACAAGAATGTAGGCAAGACAGTGAACATGAAAACTCTGACAGTCATTCATGCGATGCTATATTTTGCCTGACCTCGGCTGAATAAATCCTAAAATAATCCACGGTCTGTCTCACGATTTCATCATCGAACAATTACAGAAGAAACACCTAACATACTGTAACCCTTTTTGTCTTCAGAGTGAATAACTTATCATCATCACTTGGAGACAAGCATGCATAGAAACAATACACTCCCTTGTTTATGTGCCTAGACTTAAGAGACACTTCTTTCTAAGATGAACTCTATATTTACATTCTGGTCCTGACAGTTACATCCTTTGTTAATGCCATCACCTACCTATTGATTCTTTTTCATAACATTACAGTTATGTCATCAGCAATTGTCACTGATGTCTTCAGTTTATGGATATAATAATTCCTTTAACACACCTGTGCAGACAAACAGTGTTACTGTGGCAGAAGGCAGAAACTGATCATCATTTATTCTGTTTCATAGTTCCTGTATCACTCACTCACTCACTCACTCACTCACTCACTCGCTCACTCGCTCACTCACTCGCTCACTCACTCACAAACACACTCTTTGCACCTCCATGACTGTCATCAAACATGCTCTTTCTGAGCCATCCTCTGTTCTCTGTTCACTGTATAGCTGCAAAGACATTGTGGGTATACAGTGCACTCTAAATATGCATTCCCCTGCTGTCTGATGAGTTCATTGTGTGCTTGTGAATCACTCATGCAGGAGAGAATATGCTGCTTGAACAGGCCGGGTGTGTACACATCTAAGAACTGACCAACAAACTCCAGCTTTAATGGATAACAAGGACTTGGAAGTACAGAAAGCCTGTTTGTGTCATACAGCAAGAGCTCTCGATCACTTCTTCATCTCGGATCAACAAGAGATTGGCATTTTGTTCAGGTCTAGGCTTTGTGTTTCTTTTTGATCGGAGTGTAGCTTCTCATACGGAACCTCAGTGACAGGAGAAAAGCGAGAGAGGAGGTGTCATGTTCTTCTGACGGCAGGTTAACTCGTCTTTAAAATCCATTCAGCCCTTTTGTGTTTGACATCTAATAAGCCGAGACTTAAATTAAAAGCCCATTAATGCCACCTAATCGGGCTTTGTCGTACTCCCTGCACCATCCCCTTGTCACTCCTCCTCCATGAGGAATTAGACCGGGCTGTGAGAGTGCATCTCTGCCGTAGTCCTGCACTGCTCGACAGTTCAACCTATTAAATCAGTTTCAGGACTGGATGGAGGAAGATTAGAGTCTGCTGTAATAGAGAGTCACAATGGGAGAAAGTAGACAATCGGGTTAAAGCCCATAACTTTCTAATTTATGATTAAAGACACTTGCTGTCTATGTTTATCATTTTGGCATTATAACCTCATTAACACCAACAAGGAATCAGTATCTGGATATCAGGCAGGGAAAGGTATAAACAAAAACAGAAGCTGGGTTTCAAACCGAAAGTACCCAAGACTTCATAGAAAGAAAAGGTTTCTTCAGCCCTTTGTTATCTGTATATTCACCAACGTTCCAAGACCTGTGACCATCAGGCAAATGGGTCTTCCACACTTGTGATCCAATGATCAGAAGTATTCAAGGCTCTAGGGTCCATCCTTATAAGTCCTAGTTCTTTTGCAAAAACAATGTGATGCTATAGAAACAGGCTCTATGCATGTTATTGGGACTTTAAATAGATCTATAGAACATAAGAAATGCGTTGGGTTCAACAAAAAGTCACCAGTCCCATGGGAAGGGTTCTTTAGGTAGAAACACCATTTAAGTAGTCACTTAATTTTGAATATTTTTCCTTTATCTTATTCCAGTCTGAGAGAAAAGCAGCTGCAGATGACCACACTCTCTACAAAGGAGAGATCAGTGGAGCTTTTACATAAGGATCTCTACAGGAGACTCTTAAGGGACGAGCAAGACATGCGAGGAGAGGGTTACAGCACTACGGTAGCACTGATGCAAGAAAGCTTCTACACTGGCACTTCTTTCTGGTAGAAAAAGTAACATTTTCCTAGTTAGCAGATATGAAAAATATAGCCCAGGGATGGATAGGCAAACTCAAAGGATACAGCCCTTTATGAATAGGCCATGGCCACCAGTTTAGTGGAAATTCACTTCCTTTTTACTTTCTGTTTGGTTCCATCTTTAATATCCAACAAACAACACCCTCTAAGCAAGTGACCTACACCCAAAAAAATTGGAATGACGAGGACTTAGTTTGAGTCATTTAGCGAGCCTGGTTGTTGTTTTTGTGATTTAAGGCATGTAGCCACTTCTAACAGTAAATAGTAGCAAATTTGCACATTTTCAGGCACTGCTGTGCTTTGAAGTTTCTCAGCCCTCTGGGCCCCCCCCAATGGTCCCCAAGCCACCAACACGATGACCCATCCACTAACACAATCTCAGCAAATAACCTGAAGATTTTGCTTCGCTACATTAAAGGCCCACCACTTCTGGGGCCTCTACACTGAAGCCAATTTTTGACAAATCTAAAGAGTAAAGTCACACAATTATCAAACATAACTGCAGTTACTTGGGCATTGTAGAAATCCCTGGAGAGTTTCCTCCTCTCTGAGGTCATTCTAAGTTTTTCTGTAATGGTGCCTCCCTATTTGTTCTTTAATAGTCAAAGCGTATCGACTTAGAAAAGCAAATGGTCAGGTAGCAGGCAAGGAGCCAGGATTAGAGGAAGGTGCACACAGCACATGCGGCAGAAACACTTCCAACTTTCATTGTTTGGAACAAACTCCTACTAATGTTGAGGGTCTTCACCAGGAAAATTAAAGCACTGGTTGTTTGTTGAAATGGCTGAAAGCACTTATGTTGAGTAAAATGTTACATAGTACTGCCTCAAAACTTCTTGAGAAAAACGTCAGGGTGGACAGTTGTGTTTACAAACTGACTTTGACACCAGGCCACATGGTGTCCTATCAGTCCAATGTTTTTATTTTTCATTTTCTTACACATGGTAAATGGACTTAAGCTGGTAAAGCACTTTTCTAGTCTTCTGACTACTCAAAGCACTTTTACACCGCAGGTAACACCTACCAATTAACACCCATTCACACACTGATGGCAGAGGTTGCTATGCAAAGTTTGCTTTGTTGTTATTCCTTTTTAAGCGTCTTTAAGTACTCAGAAAAGCGCTATATGTCCATAAAAGTCTAATGTATTATTATTATTATTATTATTATTACAAAGTGACCAACAGAAGTAACTAACCCATTCATACACTTGCTGCTAACATCAAAGCAGCAGGAGTCACTTGGGGTTAAGTGTCTTGCCCAAGGACACATGTGGATGCAAGAGCTGGGGATCGAAACCTCGACCATCCAGTTGATAGACGACCAACTCTACCAACTGAGCCACAGCCACCAACCATTAAAGTTTCTTAAACTTCACCAGACCTTTAGCAAAGGTGTGGCAGATAAGTAAACTGTCATTAACTCTACTTGTAATAGTCATATCTCATTTTCCGAGGACATTGGCAACCAAGACATTTTGTCATTGGGTGATTATTGCTTCTCTGTCAACTCAGCGATACAGATAAAAAATCTAGAGCTTATAATTCTCTATCTCTATTTTCAAGGTTCCGAGGATATATACTATGCAACCAATTTAACCACACTTTGAAATGTTTTGCGTGTATCAGGGATAAGATTAGTGGCGCTAGTGGAGGACACATCCAACCATTTATTTATAAGCTGTATTGAAAATTAACCTTGAAACCTTGGTTGGAAAAAAAGAGTATATTTTCCCTGATGGTCATTATTTCTCTGACTGAGAACGAAACAATCAAGTGGACCTCGGGACCCTGCTCCAGTTAACCCTCCATCAAAATCTGAGCTGCACTGACAAAACATATCATTCAATACGTTTCTCTTGGTGCAATACAGCGATGACAAAGTGCCTCTGAACCAATGGCTTTGAAACACATCAGAGAAAAATAATGTTTCATGGCAAATCTAATTCATCAAAGAGACGCTACGCCTCAGCTCAACGTTGATGCATTTTTTCAGGTTGTCTCAGCAGGAATCAATCTGCAGGAGAGATCAGACTCTCAATGTGTCTGTGGTAGCCGTTTGACCCGGTCGATTATCTTTCAGCTTAACTTATTAGCCACGCTTTAGCTTTAAATGAATCTTTAAAATACCTATCTACATAATTCAGCTTGTAGAGTGCTCTTCAGTTAAATGCCACGGTACTCTTGACCCATATGACCACTGATTCTCCACAACATTACCTTTCCCCATGTCCCCGATTAGAGCGGTCACCACCCCTTGAACGCACTTTGTGCCGGTTACCCAGGTGAGAAATTTACAGTCTGCAATGGTGGAGATTAGTCTGCAAGTTTTTTCCAGGCCGGCTGCTACATCAGCTCCCTATTTGACACGTCTTCAGCCAGGTGACGCAAACCAATCATTCAAATCAGAAACTGTACTTAAATAACAAAACAAGACTTCAACTAGGGAGCCTCTAAAAACTTGTAGCCTTGAAAACACCTCAGCAACAGGCACAACAAAAATATGAAAGCATGTTCCTTGCATGTTCTTGTGCTCATTTTGTCTTTCTGTCGCCTAAACACTTTGTTTCCACCATTTTGATGTTCCCATTGCCTGTCACCATTGGACCCTTCATTTCACCTTTTTTCTTCATGTGAGTTTACCTTTTCTTTTACTCTTGTGATCTGGGAAAGTGTTGCAGTGTAAAAAGTAAAGCCAAGTATCTAATGATTTACATTCATTTTGGAAGATTAGTTCAATGCCAATGCAGTAAGTCTGATCTGATTTTTGAGTCAGGTTGTTCATGCAGTGTGTCTGACTTTGCTGCAGAAAAACGTTCCTGCCGTATACCTGCATTTACATTTACTGAAAATGTTGTTGTGTTCTTGATTATATTTTCTTAGACCTATTCTTGATTGTGGTTTAACACATTTGTATGTCTTGACGAGTTCAAAGTATTTAGAAGGTCCATATAGGGACAGACTTTGAAATTAGCCAAGGTGATCTGTGTGGCATTAATTTAGATCTTGTCCCAATACAAATGAGAACAATATAGATGGCTAAACATACATTAAACTAATTGGACAAAACATCAGTGAAGAGAGGTCCTCACTTGACAAGCCAAAAGTAATGTCCTGGCTCTGGCCGCCCATTGGTCTACACGGATGAGTGGTGGGGACCAGTAGGGGCCATGTGGTAGAGTAGGTAGCATAGTCACTACACAGCCTGGATCTGTTGAATTTGACAATGCTGTTTTGGTGCCATAGGATAGATTATGTAATCATAGGGGCATATTAGGATGAGGGGCTTCTTTACTATCCTTTCATTAGGGCATACGTATCTGGTGTTTATTTCAGATTCTACAGACTCGTCCTGACTTTAAGCATCTATTTTAAATGCCTACTTCAGCTGTTGCTGAAAGCCCCTGTGAGAAACTCTGACAAAGTGGTACCCTCTCTTCTGATTTAGTCCTGTTCATATGTAAGTAATGTTTTTCGAACAAACAAATCTCAGCCTGCTTTCTTTTGACATTCAAATCGTTCATTCATCAGGAATCTTTTACCCAGTAAATGTTAAAGAAAAAGAGGCTGTTTTTGACAGTAAATGTAAAAAAGGCTGTTCTGCAGCATGCTGCAAATCACTTCCTCACCCAGCGGTAGAAGTTTCAGGCTTTAAAAATAACTACAGAAATAGATTGTTTCTGATAGTGTTGTTTGCTTTTGGAACTCATGAAGAAGCATCAGAATCAATTTAAGTCTGTTTCATAACCAGCAAAAAACATCCTCACAGGAGCTTTATATAATTGCCATCACCAGGATCAGAAAAGCTTAAAATGTTACAAAGAGTTTTTAAAGATTTGGCCGACATCTCTCTTCTTATCTAACAATAAGGGGGTTTTTTTTGTCAGAAATTTGGCTGCTCAAAACATTGTGACAAACTGGGATGAGGGTACAAAGTGAATTATGCTGCAAGAGGCTGTAAAAGAATGTAACACATTATGTAACTGAGTCAGTGTTTCAAACTTACACAAAGCTGTTTTGACAGACAATCCTTGTACCAAGCACCTCTTTTCCTGTTGAGTAACACACTCTTATCCGGCATTTGAGGTAAATCAACATGTCTCTGATGCAGTCTAACAAAAGCTGATGAATTCAAACAAGTTCTTTATAGTAAGGCCATTAAACTGGGCTTTATGTTTCAGCTTGTTGATTTAACCTTTTCCTAAATGTCTATGCAATTCACTCTGCAAAAAGCACAAGTCACTGCTGCACTAATGCACTAATGAGTTCAGGAGGAGTTACCTGGTGACATATTTAGAAAGAGTGATGTTCTCTTCTGAGTTCATCAGGGTTCTTGTGTTTTGATGGAGACTTTTGGCTTTACATGGAGGACAAGCTGACCTGAAAAAAAGTCTTGTACTGGAGGTTGACATCCTATTACAACTGCAAATATGGGCCTTCTTAGGCAGTTGGACATCGGACCTATATTTTTGGTAGGACAGTCTCCATTTTGAGCTATTTTTTTGATTGTACTGTCCATGTAAATAAATCATATTGTTAGACACGCTTCACACACACATATAATAGGCCTGAAAACACAAACAGGAAGACATGCGTTAACGGAGAGATGTCAGAAGGAGAGGTCAGCAGTTGGACCCCGAGCATTTTGGTGGTGTGTTGCCTTGCTCAAGTGCATCTTCACAGTGGTCGGGGAGTTTATAGCATCTCCCCAGCAACCAGCCCAAGTCCCACACTTTGGTGTGTACTGCGACTTGAATCAGTGACCCCAAAGCTCCCAACTCAAGTCACTACAAAGTGAACGACTGCCGCCCAAAGTCTTTTGAAGAATGTGGGCATCAGATTTTTTGATTTGCGTCTTCGCCCGGAGCATTTCTTCCAAGAAGAGTGGTAAAGCTGTAGAGTAATATACTCTTTAACTCTACACCTCTGCTGATCTTCATAAGGTTCAGATGTAAACATATACAGTATGTATGTAAATGATCAGTACATTAAATATTCTCTTTGGTCTTGGGCAAAGAAGAGTATCCCCAAGAAGATCATGTGAAAAGCTGAGAACATGTTTCCTGTCAAAACACCCCAGAGGAGGACAATCCCCCCCCCCCCCCCCCCCCCCACACACACACACAAAATCTCGTGTTCTTTGAAGCCGAGCGTAGATTGAGTCAACAAACAGTAGACGTAAGTCTCAGGACTGTGTTAAATTATGAGAACTCTCATGAGCATCAACAGACATATCTGGTCTCCCGTGGCACCGCAGTGCAAGCGCGCTTTACTGCACAGAAACAGCTCTATCTGTTTAATTACCCTCCTCTGAGGCATCAACACATCTCAACTGCCACCCCCACCACTCATGAATTAATGATGCACATCTCTGCTTGTTATTAGTAAGCTGCAGTGGGAAACAGACTGGTCGAAGTTAATTTGAGATTCCGCTCTGGAAACCTGAGGTGGTTGTTGGTTTCCACTGTAGTGACTGTTGAAACAACAAATATTGTTCTTCATTTGTTTCAACAAGATGTGCAGTCCCTCAGGGGGCCGGGGTGCACTCTTTCGGATACAAGGCCAACTGGCACCAGATATCATCCAGTCTCTGTCATGTTGGATGTACATGCAGTCTGAATGAAGAGCTGAATTAATCAATAACAACCTTGGAGGAATATATGGTGTAGTGGTCCTGTGCCAATGGAGGATTATTTCTACGTCAGTGTGTGCATGTCTACATGACTGAATTGGGTTTGAAGAAAGACACAAGCTATAATTAATTCAACACTAACCAGTTTGTTGCGTTTCCTTTTAATTTTTGAATGAGACAATGATCAAAGAAGACAATGTCGACAAGGAGGAATGATTCTATTTAATCGTCGACATGTTATTATTGCACAGTTAAAGGAAGTGAAGTCCTGCCCATTCTTTTGTAGTTCAAATCAAAGCATTTTAAAATCGTGCTAATGTGTTTGATATTTAATTAAATCCTTATGTCTGTCTTCAGTTAAAACCTCTTTAATAATATTGAGAGAGTATTTGATCTGTCACTGACACAGTCTGGTTTTTATGGTGATGAGACAGAACACAGAGATAGAAGTTCCATGGCATGCAACAGATTTATCCGACATTACAAAAGAACACGCAACATTGGGAAAGTGTTTGAGTCTTCTGATCTCAGTGTTGTAGTCAAGACCACACTAACTGAGACCAAGACATACTCGAGACTGGAGTGCTCCGAGAACGAGACAAGGCCCAGACATGTAGGGATCGAGACCGAGTGAAGACCAAGACCATAAATATCACCAAAAGTCATCATCTTGTGTGCAGGGGGCGTTTCACTCACTGGGACGGTTGCAGCCTTTACCTGGGGATAAAAATCTAATTATGAATGAATTAAAGTAAATTGTTCTTTTAGAAAGGGGCGTTTCCCTTCGTATCCAAGGACTATTGCCTCATCGCAGCGCACATTTCTGTACATGCAGCGTGTGACATTACTGAGGCTACCCGGCACCCCAGAATATTGTTCTTTTAAGATAAGGTCGACATAGAGGCGAGGATAGAAATTGCAGAACTTGTATCATTTGGATGTAAGACAGCCTTTGTGACAATAGGAGCTGACAATTGGAGCTGATACATTTGTCACAATTACCTGGTTACTATGAATGCAGGCGGATCTTATTCAGAGTACATCCAGGGCACTTAAATAGAGGGGGAAAAAATAGTAATAGTATTCAGATCTTACCGTGTATACGTATCAATGCACAATTTCTCTAACACCCCCGTCTGTTTTGGATGCTGGGACACAGAGTTCTTTGAAGTGTTGTGTTTCTGTAGGGTTAAGCTGCTCTCACTGTAGTTGTTGTATATCTCTCGAGAGGTGTCTAATGCATTGTAATTACTTACAGGAGAGCACTTAGAATCGATGGCAGTGTAGCTGCTGATGATAGGAGAAGGATGTTTTCTCACTGTGACTCTAATATGATTGAAATTAGCAGATGGACAGCACACTGAATAATAAGCAGGATGTCACAACATCAAAGGCATTGAGTACTTGTTTTTTTTGCCACTGTCTCTCCAACCAACTGTCCATTTTCCAGACACAAAGCAAACCTTTTAGGAAGATCAAGGAAGAAAGCTTTTGATGCTGATCTAATTGGTAATGGGTATTATTATTTTATTTTAACTTTGGCCAAAGAGGCTGAAAAGACAAACAAAACTACAAAAAAAACAAAAAAACAAGTTTAATTTTTATAAAGCTGAGACACAGTCTCCACAGTTATGGAAGAACATATATTCACTGTTTTGATTATGCAGCTGTTTCAAGTTTGCTGCTTCAAGTCTCTTTGTGGGCATTTCCCGTGGCGGTATTAGACTGACAGGAGGCTGTTGCTAGGAAACAAGCTGTCAACCTCTGTGATGTCTTACCAACACAGTCCTGTAATTCCTTTACATGTAAAAAAAATGAAGAAAGAAGAAGAAGAGGTTTCCAACTCGCTTTTTTTCAGCAAACAAACGAGCATGGTTTTGTTTGGGCTTCAATAAAAACAACTTTTGAAAAACTAAATAAAACACATTCAAAGTGTAGAAGCTTATTTCTTAATATCAACATGGATTTGATTTCATTTTGGCTTTTGAAAAAAAAAAAAAGAAGAACCACTAGGCCCCCCAAAAAAAACAAAAACTACTATTCATAAAGATGAGCTCTAATATCTCATTGGGTTTTTTTTTATACACAGTAGAAATGTAAACTGCGACCTGTAATGCTCTTTGCATCTTCACTCATTTGATCATTCTACATTGACAGTCTGAAGGAATAAATACATTCAAAACAGGCATGTCTAGTCTTTGTTACAGAGCTTCAAAAAACGCTTGAGTGACTTGGCATTTTTTCCTTCTCAATTTTCTCTGATGCTGAAGGAGAATTAGAAAGGAGGAAAAAGGCCAAAGTCATCCATGCCTATCTATTTCGCTGTGTGCAAAACACATTACAATTCAAGGCTGGACTGGCAGCCAGTGCCCTTGATTACTTGTTCTTATTTAAAATACCCTGAAAAAAAAAAAAAACCTCACCAAAATTACAGCTCACAAGTTGCACTTGAATATTAAAAACATGGCGACTTTACACTTTCCTGAGGTCACAGCAGGATCTATGTCTTTGTGAGTCTGTCAGGGTCACTTTAATCTATTCTCTCTCCTTTACTTAGGCTTTACTTTCAACTGAGAACAATGAACAAGGACAATGTCACTTTCATAGACAAGAATTATTAACAAACAAGACTATTATCTGACAAATTCTCAGGATGTAGATCATCCAGAGAGAGGGACTGACTGTTCCCTTGAAACCCCACGCAGATAAACGTAAAGGTCAGAGATAATATCCTTGCCACAGATTTTCAAACTACTCGTGTTGCTCTCCGTTATAATGAAATTCACCTAAGTTAACTCCCCACAGTGGTAGACTTCTGAGGGGGGGGGGGGGGATCCTATTGATCGAGAGGGGATGTGGATGTGGATGTGGATATTCTCCGAAGCATTTTCACAGCACATTTCACCGCATCAGCACTGCCTGGGGGCATCATAGTGAAAGCAGCAGACTAGAGTGGCTATTGAGGAGTCGGGTGGAGGAACTTGATACAGGTGAAGTGCATATAATGACTTCGCTTTTGACATACCAGGGAGACAGGAGTTCTTGAGGGCTCGGTAACAACATCCCCATGCCTTGATCCCTTGTTATAGACTATTGATCCGACGTGTTAGCTCCTGTATTTTAAGGGCAAAGGGTTTAAAAGATGTCAGAATACATTTATAATTCAATGTTGGCTCTATTTCTCGTAACTGAAGCTCTGCATATATATTACATGTCTACCATTTTCTTCCCTTTTCCCAGTTTATCTGTATACAATTATCACATCTTGGTGTTTACAGTTAAAGTAGCAGAGAAAGTCACAGTTGTGTCATTGACACTTTAAAGTAGAAACCAGATCAGAAGTGTTGGCACGACCGTAACAGTCCCTTATACGACAGATATTTCCCATATGTGGGTCCCATTTGGTGATGGATGCACCTTCTCCCACTTCAGTTTTCTGATTCCTTCCTCACTCCATTCAAGATTTGCTTCCAGACATGTTCTTGCATTGAAATCGTCTCTGTTGCCATCAGGGAGTCGTTAAGTTTTACCAGCTACTAAAGCTAACCGCTATAATAAAATGTTTATCTCCTCTGCAGTTTAAATGTTCTATAGGTACGCAGGATGATCTTTCATATTGTTATCAGTTTATTTAACTGTATTATTTTTAGATTCTTTTGGAAATGTTGTTATTTTGTATTGTATTTTTTTTTTGTTTACAATGTGGGCAGAAGAGTGGAAAGAAGAGGTAGGACCAAGATGCAGACTTTCAAGCAGACGCTTTTATCCAAAGCGACATACAGTACATCAGAGATTACGTACAACACAAGCGAGGATCTAAAAATGAGGAAACGACGCCAGAAAGTGCAAATCAACAGCTTTAAGTCTGATCAGACACACAGGTGCTGACAGGCAGTGAACAGAGGCAAAGCACAACATTGACTGCTGTTCTTATCAGCATCAAAACCATCCTAAAATCACCTTTATCAAACAAAACCATCATGATAAATCATCGTTTATGATGAAGTCTTGCCCACACTAAAATTATTTTAAAATCAGATGTGAGAGACCCCCACACATAATGAGACAATAAATATATATATATATATAATAACAATAAATGAGATTCCATAAATGGTCAAGTCCCGACTCTCAAATCTGGAAATCTAACATTATCTCTTGCAGTCAAACGTGACTCTTTAGGGCGAACAAACATGGCGGACGACAGGCAGGAAGAATTGCAGATGATAGTTTCTAGACTAAAAATGGATTCGCTGTGTTTTTGTTTTGTTTCCTTCATCGGTCAGATTGTTCCCACTTGGCCATCATTTCATCCCATGGTGCGGCCATGACGTTCTGCCGAGCAGATAGGCTAGAGAGGTAAAATCAGTCTGAACAACGCTCACACCACAGGAATATCTGGTAAGATAACCTTTAGAACTATTGATTAAATATGGACTTTTTAAAATGTTTTTTAGTATAAGAGGGAATCAGGCCCCAAATCAGCGTAATTATTTTGTAATGTATACCCACTTTAAGGTTTTATAAGAGAGCAAGGCCACTTATGTTAAAGCCTGGCAGACAAACAGCGAGGAATGATGAAACAACAACAACAGAGGTGTGTTTTTTTTCTACTGCAACAGGAAAGAAATGCCCCGAGGCGAACCAGGAACCAGGTAATAAGGCACAAGGCGATAAGGCAATAAGGCAAAGGAAATGGTCTGATATGCTGTAAGGAGTGTGGTTGACAAGAGAAGTGGGAACAGGCAAGTATATGGCAACAGCATAATGGTGAAAGGGCTGGAACTCCAAGGACCTCTGGGAAATGGATGGGAAATTGCTTTAAGACACCATGAAAAAAGGAAATCTAGATAGAGAAAAGGACAAAGAGGACGGACTGTTACAGTTATGTCCATTTGTTTTGTGCACATGAATTGTTCATTTCTGGTATTTTATGTTGAACCAGTGTTATCAGAGAGCAAAATATTGGTAAATCCGTGTCTGATACAGATTTATAGCCTGTTGCTGAAGGTTTAAACATTTATAACACTTGCTTATTTTTTAAAGTAATGGCAACTTAAATCTACATGTTGGCACTGACCACTGCTGGCAAAGCATTAAAGACGAAGCTTGCTGACAAACACTGTGACCTAAAGGTTAAATAAAACAGTTCGGGCCCCAGAACGGAGCATGGAGATGCATAATCAACAATGGCGAGCAAACAGTTTCTGTTTTGGGATTAACAATAAGCAGCCCATCATAGCCATGGAAATGCCAACCTCATTTCCCAGTCTATTAATTACAATACGATAATTAATCACATCTGAGGGTGGGCTTAGGTCAAGCAGCACTAACACTGAACACTTACTGCACTGTGAATTTATCAGATGATAATTAGTAACACTGAGAATAGTGGTTTTAATGACATGGGGTGAACAAAAGCTCCTACACCCGATACTAAGGCCTCTTAAACGAAACCAGAACTCTCATTTACACTTTTCATCTGAGCCTCTTCTGTACAGATTAAATTTAAGACTCAATTTACACTTAGCCAACGCTATGCTAATGCTCTACCATTGGTTAATACATTTTAATTGCAATACATCTCGGTTTCCTACATGCAAATTATCGCTGTTTTGTTTGCAAACAGGTCAGCTCTATGAGCCGTCTCTTTTTTTGTGAACGCTGGGAGCCGGCTCCCGTTTGAGAACCGGTTTCTGTGTTTAAAGTGAAAGAATCATTTTCAACATTCAGCATTAATAGCAGGTTCCAAACACATGAAGTCTGGTGCTTGATTTATGTTTTGATACCAACTTATTGTTATTCTGGGAATGATATGGTTCAAATAAAATGTTTGTTTTTATAGCACATCATGCTCTTTTTATAGTGTGATTAATTGGTAATCATTTGTGTTTTGGACTGATCATTATTTATTTAATCAAGTTATTTAATTTGATATAGATATGATTATATGCACTTTAACTTTGAAGATCACTTTATCCTGTTCTGTTTTGAACATCATCGCACAGCCACGTTTTATGCTTGAACATACGTATGTGTCACTGTTAACTACAGTTTCTGTTGTTGTTTGGTCATTACCTGCCAAGGGACTGCAGATGGAAATTGGCCTATGGATACAATTTTTAATTTACATGTTTATGTTCATTAATGTGCACTATCCCTTTTTAAAAAAAATAAATCAATAAAAAATATCAACCATGGGTCAAAACATTGCTAAATTTGTCTGATTTGATAAAAGCCAAAATGGTAATACATGAAGAACTGTTTGGGAGCTGAACGAGCCAGCTCTTACTGCGGAGCAAAAATGAAATGTGTGTGTGTGTGTGTGTGTGTGTGTGTGTGTGTGTGTGTGTGTGTGTGTGTGTGTGAATGACTGATTGATTTGTATTTCACTGTTTCCATCACCTGCCCAGGGACAACAGATTGAATTTAGCTAGTTAGCTAAATCTGGTACAAAGCATCTCTTCTCTTCTGAGACTAATGGTTTTTTTGTACACTGTCCCTGATCCAAACAAACTAATAAACTAAACCAAACTAAACAACCTTTGGGGCGGCTGTTGCTCAGTTGGTAGTCAGTCATCTCTCAATTGGAAGGCCACTTCACATAGAAACCTCTGCCATCGGGTGTGAATGGGTAGGTGTGACCTGTGGTGTAGAATCGTTTCGAGAAGCCAGAAGACTAAAGTGCTAAATAAGCTCAAGTCCATTTACCATTTACCATTTGAATCACGAAAAATCCCATCACTAATACAAATCAGACTCCGCTCCAGTGCAGAGGGTGTTATTAATGTATGCTACCTAGAGTTGTCAGCAAAAAAACTTCAGAGGAAGAACAACTTTTGCACCTAACCACTTGAGATAAAAACAAAAACAGTTGTCACTGCTTCTCCCACTCAGATCATTCACTGGCTGCTTTGATCAGGCATCACATCAAAGCTCCAACACCTCAGTGCACCTTCAGTAAGACCATATGTGTGGAAGTCACTGGAGGCATTTATTTAACCGCTTCAGCAGAGAAAGAAAGAATAAGAGCTCATTCAGTGGAATTAAACTGTAACTTTAGCTGCTGTTATCTTAGGGGGAAAGGCCCTGCAGAGCCTATTTTCACTAAATACTCACTGATGTGAGGGCTAAAGCTTACGTAGGCATAAAGGAAGAACAGATGCACACCATTATCTATTTTGAACACGCGGTAAAAATGTGTCTTTTCAGTATTTGGATTTCAATCCATTTTGAATGATTCTTGGTTACATTAACATTTAGATTTTTTGGGGTTGGCTTAAAGGAGATGAAGTACAAATGGATGTCAAGAGTCGGAAAAGTTGACATGAGACAATCAATCGAAAAGTATAGTGCATCTAGTAATCAAATCTAAAAGACGTGTATCAAGGCAACCTCTGGTACTTCATTGAAACCGATTCAAAGTAACAAGTCAGCTCAGAGGTAAATCACGTGAGGCAACACTAACCTGATGTGTTGATGATTTCACAGGTAACAATCTGTCAGAGTAAACGATCAAAGCAGCAGGAGCACCCGTCAGGCCCCGTGGTTACAAAGTGATCAGAACGGACGTGACGGAAAAACGTGGAGAGGTACGTTTTTGAAAAATATAAAGGAAGTCCAGATGATCTGATTCATTGTTTCCTGGATGGAACAATAACCTGCACAGCTGGGTGAAATCATTAACAGACCCATTGCGAGGGAGGCGGCACTGTTTGCACTCAAAGAGACAAAAAGAGAGAGAAAATTCTTTGGGATGTTCATTACAGACATGAGAGCACACAGTGTGCTCATGATGTGTAACAGTTGCTATTAAACAGGGATAAAAGAACAATACAGCAGTGATCAAAGAGTGTAATGGCTGTTCCTTTTTTAAGAGTGTTAAGACACAGACTAAAGAAACTATTTGGCTGTTTCCACCTTCAGTGTTGAAGTTTTAAACTAAAGTAGAATGAATTCAAAATCAATTTCTTCAATTCTGAAACCAGCCAGTAAAGATTGGCAAACCCGCTGCTGGCATTTCCTTCAGTGCAGCCTTTCCACATTCTTGGGTACAACGGTGCAGCATGGGTGTGTTGATCCTGGCTGCTAACATGAGCTTGCTCTCAGCGTCAGTCATGTGTGGTTGTGTCCGACCACCAGTTCAATTCATTGGCAGATTTTGGTTTTCACATCAATAAAACATGCAACGCTTAGCAGGGCAACAAGAGGGAGTGCTGTCAGATGGGATCCCCTAAGGCAGGTTTCCTACGGTCATTGGAAAATGTGCACATTTTGTGCCACTGCTTTGGTGTAAGTTTGTCAGCGCTCAGCGGCCCCCTACTGGTCTGGGTCCCCAAGCAGTTGCCTGCCTTGCCTGTTGACAAGCAGCGTCTCTGCCGACCACTAACGTCCATTTTCAACTGGCAGGCTCCACAGGATCTGTGCGCCGCAGCCTCCTGAGCTGATCGCAGCCTCTCTTTTCAATGCCCGTGTTTCTATTTCATGCACTACAGTCTATCTCTGTCATGTGCCAGCAGGGCCAGTTGGAAGTCCAACAAGGGTGTTGCAGGGCTGCCAGGGGAACCAGAACCAGTCTCTTTAAATTCTTGGTTTCATATCGGGGAACATAGCTCCCTCTGCAGGCTTACCCTGGAATTACTCCAACATATGTTTACTTTGTGATCTGAAACGTAAGTATTAATAAATGTTATCTTTGTTTATGGTTTTCATCTGGGCATTTACATGTTCAGCTGATAAAAACATTTCAGATACAACAGCTGAATTATCTTGTAGATAGAGATATCTAGTAGATAGATGTATAAGAACAGAGGGAATGGGAAATTGATTTAACAAATCGTTTGTACAGTATATGCGTGTGTTATTGTACATCCATCCATTATCTGTACCACTTTTCCCATTCAGGGTCTTGGGGGGCTGGGGTCAATCCCAGCTGTCATTGGGCGAGAGGCAGAGTACACCCTGAACCCAGTAAATCACAGGGATGACATATACAGGGCTGTCTGTCTATATACTGTATATAGACAGACAACCAGTCAAGAGTTTCATTGTACATTTTTGCAAAGTTGTCTAAGATATCAATAAAAATGTTCCTGAGGAAGATGTTTCACAATTCTAACAGGTTTATACCCTTGTGTTGCTTCTTAGTTTACTTTTAAGAGACAATAAGAGAGAATTTTGATCCTAAAGAGGCGGTGAGTACATACAGTAAGGGAGCCATGCAGCTTAAAAACAATCAATATAAATGATGAGTCTTTAAAATAAATAGCCTTCTGTGTAAATGTTACTGAAGGTACTGCCAAATGTCTGTTTTTTACAACAGCCTTTTACTTTATTGACCAAGAAGTGGAGAAAAATAGCTCAGAATTTAAACTATTGAGACCAACATAGTCAATATGAGCTGCAAACAACTGAATTTTTTAATATTATTTTCACAGCTGAAACCAGTAAGTCAGCACTGAAGGGAAAAGGAATCAGAGCCTTCTACCTACTATGCTCACTGCTCTGTGTTTGGTCTCAAGCCTGAGGCCCTCTGTTGATAGCTGCGTCTCTGACAGTCCCACTCCACTGACCTATGAGTCACTTTACTTAGATTTTCTTTTAGCCACGGCAAGGACCGGCCCGCTTTCTCACAACATGCAACCCTCAGGAGAGACTGTCCTCCAAAGGAAAACAACAGCATCAGCCATTTCTGCAAGTGCCCCGAAACAACATGTGTTTACACTCAAGTGACAAGACGCCTCCAGCTGCATTTGTGACGGGAGCAAAAGGAAGGTGACTTTATTATTGAGTGATAGAGTCCACAAAGGGAGGTCAGTGGGTCAGTCTAGCTCTGTGGTGCTTACCGTTCAGAATCGACTGTCATTTTTGTTTCATCAAGCGTAAACACGATCACTATGTTACCGTTACTGCATGGTAATTATTGTAACCATGACAACAAAGAGTGCCCAATCCTTACAAAGGAATCATGTCAAAGGTGTGATGTTGTTTCCTTTCAATAGTTCCAATTCATACCAAACTGTGAGTATTACCAGGGCTGGCTCATCATTTTTTGGACACTATGTGAGATTAGGATTTGGAGCCCCACCTTCCCCACCCTCGAATTAAACAAGTGCACCTTCAGTCATGATGAAGAGAAATAGTTTCAATGTTACATCAGAATATGCTTTATCAAGTGTGGATTTTGACACAGTTTTACCATACTCTTAATGTACTAAATAGACAGAAAAAACATCAACAGGGAAGAGGAACGCTTAAAATCTGAAACACGGATCGACAACTAATAAGCAGTTACTAAAGAGCTTAACTTCTTACAGCTCCTTCTTTTGGAACAATCACGAGAGATTGAGGTGTTTTTTTGTCCACCTGCACCTTAATGATCATCCATATATCCCCTCTCTATAAACCTGTGTCGGCCAGTGTTGAGTGAGAAGAGTGGGTTAGGGCCATTTTTTTCACTATATGTCTTTACATGTTACAGCACTCTAATAGAACGCAAAATATTCCCCATGATGAGTATCTGGGATCTAAAAACAAGGCAGCTGTAAAGTTACTTAATTCAATTTGAAAGTGAAAGTGCCACATTACCCTCTCACGACAAACATATTCAATTCAGTTTCTGACATGTAATACGTATTCTAAAATGTTCCATTAGAGCGAAGTATAACGGTCATGAGAGTGATGTGGCTCCTACATGTGCATATTCCCTGTCGTTGAACACACAGGAGTGCTCGCCATGTTGTCTCTCTGTGACGCACGAGTTTGTCTCTGCAGTGTTTGTGTGAGTTCTGCCCCGTGGCAAGATTTTCATTTTGCAATTCAAGAGGAATAGGGAAACCATGTGAAGAATTTAAACTGTTTCCTATAAACCTGTCACTGCAATTTGTTCTGGAATTCTCCCCTTTCAGTGATTTTTATTGTGCTCCTAACCTTTTTGTGTTGCAGTGTTTAACCTTCTTTAAAGGGAAGGCTTATATGTCTTGGATATCATATTTGTGCTGTTCAGTCTCCATTCTGTAATCTTAATGGATCTGCCAAAAGGTCACACAGAGTATCATCCTCTTAATTATGTAATTAAAGCTCACATGCCTTGGCGTAGTCCAGGATTTATCCATGAACAGAACTGGACTTAAAAGCAGATTACTCTTCATGTGTCTCGGAGAGAGTTTGATCACCACAACTTCCCCTCCTCTGCCTCACTTCTTTTGCCAAAACACTTTTTTTTCCTGACCCTGGGTGACTTTACCAACAGCCCTGAGAATATCATCCTCTTCCCACCAAAGTCCAAGAAGTCAAGTTTTTCATTGCTTTCAAATCCCTTCTCTTAAATAACCCTCGTGTAACCGCGCAAGGTCCCACCTCAATCTGCTGCTCTTTCCCGTCTCCTGTCCCTGGAAAGTTTGATTTCAATGCAACACTGGCCGAAAAATACTATCCTCATAAAAAACTGATGCCCAGTGTCAGTCAGCCGGGTGAAGTCATCAATCATGCCAACCCCTTTTCACTCAAAATGATACCAATATGCTTCCCTTTTGGTGAGTTTGCAGAAAACACAATTCTTGCAAGGTTTTTACGATGCCTTTTTGCAGTGCTTTCTGCTGTTAGTCAGTTATTAGTAAAGTGGTTTTTACGATGGACTATGGCCTTGCAAAGTCCATTAAGTTAGATTGAGGCCACATATGCACTTTATCCATAAGTCAACAGTGGAAGTATGAAATGCAGCAAATTACTGTTGTTGTTTTTACAACCAGGTCATTGATATCTTGACAAAGAAGGAGGTTTAGTTTTTGCATACACTAAATCACTCTGTGAGGAACTTTGGGTTTGTTTTAAATTTTGCGCCCCCTTTAAACAAAGCAATACATGTCATCTCTTTGCTGTCTTTAAAAAATAAAATTCTAAAAGGTCAAGTCTGTGTCTGCACATCAGAGAACAACATGGCAGCTACTTTACTGACTTTGTGGCTTATTTTGAGTCATTTAAGCCAGATCAATCCGTAACACCCCAGGATTTCAGGATAATGGAGGCGGGGATCGATTACAATACACTTCATATCCACGTTGTGTATCCTTGCTTGTGCTCGTGCATCAGCAACTGTACTGTGCCATAGCACACCCTCTTTCACCATCCAGGGAAGTGTACTGTGCTAAAGCATCGATAGCACTCACACTAGTCAAATGACCTGGACTTTGAGGGTGAAATGTAAGTATTGTTTTTTTTCCACCTCTCTCCTACATCATATTGAATAATTTGTTTTAAAAAAAACGTGAAGAAAGAGTGTTTCTGCAGCATTCTATAACTCAGTGCATCTGCCACCGAACTCACAGCAGAAAATAAAGACATTAAAAATAACCCTAGAAGAAGTCAATCTTTAGTCTGATGAACTTAGATTTTTTAGGTCATAGGGAGGCATTAATATTAATTTCAGTGTGTTTCAGTCCAGATAACAAACTCCTCATATGAGCTTTAATATAATATTGTGTTAAACGAAACCCAGCAGTTTGATACTGAATTCCGAGAGGAAATTGTTTTGGGAAAAAAAGATGAAATATATTGCTGGCGAGTGTTACTTGTATTTGTTATTTTGTATGCATTACATTTTTCCCCTCGTCGTCAGCAATATGAATGGGTAATTCGTTCAGTACAGTTGCTTGTGTTGCTCTACATTTGTTTGCAAAATGAAGAACACAATTATTGTAAAATTACAGGTCATGTTTTGAGATTCTAAAAGATAAAGCATTGAAGAATAGTCCATATCACACATCCTTCCAATGATGCATGGCCTCTTGATAACTTATGTAATATTGTACACAGTAGGCCAAAAAGGTCTTTCTACAGCTTGTTGCATAATGGTTACATTCCTGCTCTAATTTCTGGAAGAAAGTGAGCCTATTAGAGAGAAAATACCTCAAATCAGGTTGACAGCAAACTGGCCAACTGCCAATAAGCTTACTGGACAAAACCTAGGATGCCCGTAGGACTGCATAACCATTTTTACCGACATTCTAGATAATGCTAGTTCATTTACAGCTGACCCACTGAGCCGGTTTTAGTTTATGCCATGTTACAAGGAAGTGTAACACTCACAGGAATTCTGTAAATGACTTTAAAATGCTGCTATAAAACCTCTACCGAGACATTTCCCTGGACCTAATAGGAGGATGGTCAGTGGGGCATCTCAGTAAGAATGGGCTCACCTTTTGGTGCCCTCTGAACAGATGGCATCAATTATTTTCATACCCTATGGGAATTTGGATGTGTGCCAATGGGGAACGATCTGAGGGTGGTCCTGCCTGTTGTTAAAGCAAATTGGAGAGAAAAAATCTCCTTTTTAATAAGTCCAGTGGATCATTTTCTTTGGATTTTCCTTTACATTACCTGGATAAATGAGACCACTCTGTGCAGAAGAGACTCTGGAGGCTTTAATGAAACTTGGCTACACTATAACAGATGCATCTTATTAAAAAGCAGTGCAATATTTCCCAAAGTGTCATGACTATATGTGCCAAGTAATGGGCAGGCTTGGCATTGCTTAATGTTTCAAATTTATGCATCATGCCTGAAATTAACTTCGTATCATTTAAAATATTGGCATGGTCTGTTTGAGGAAGCAGGCCAACACCTTGTTAATACCCGTCCTTGACGGCCCTACATATCCATTAGGGGTGAAAAGTATTATATTTTTTTAGTGTAAGTGTATATGTTGGCAAGTGATGAGTAATCCAGGTTGATTGCTGATACCATCCTCCTGTGCTGAGAAGCCCCCTGGCTGGCCTGATTGGTGCTCCTGCTGCTGGGACTGAGCAACCAATCAGAGGAGAGCACCCCGTCAACACAGCATTCAGAAGCATGCCGGTGCAGTTGGTCGGGAGCTGCTCAGACCACGACTAGAGGAAACAACATCAGCAACTATTTGTTGCTTTTTTACCCTTGAACCAAACTCGTACTGAACCTTGACCCCATAACCTGTAAAAACAAACAATGACCTCTTTGAGCCCTTACATCCTATTATCAGCCATAATTTCATATTACTTTAAAGGAAAAGGTAGTGGTAGTGTAGTTTTTTCTCATTTGATTTTCTCATACTGAACCTGTTTGTTTTGCTCACAATTTTGCCTCTATCCATCTCTGTCAACATAAGATCTCGCCCCACGACATCTTCATGTCTTTTAACTTGATGTGACACTTCATCAATTGAACCAAAAAGTTACAGTCAGCTGTTTATTTCAAAGAAGTCGGTCGACAACTTACTGTAACTGATGACTTCAACTCAATTTTTCCAACATCAGGGCCGTTGTTCTCCCCCACGATGAAGAGCACTGTAGTAGTTCATTCAGTTCAGATCCCGTGCATAATTGCCTCAGTGAGATTCATCTAATGACTGCTGTGAATATTGCTGCTGACAGCTGTTGGAAGACAGTGCAATAATAATAACAGCAATAGCTGATGGGAGGTAAAAGACCCAACCGAGGATTTAATGGTCTTACAATCCTTTGAGAGCTGATTTTAAGGCTGCTTCAGCATGAGCCTTACAGTATACACAACATACTATCAAAACGTTTTTTTTTCCATTGAAGTGAGCTTGTCTTTTCCTGCAGTATACATTTTATAGTGAGGGGTTTCTGCATTGTAAATGGCTAAACAAAGCACTGTACAAAAGAGAAATGGGTGTTTGAGAGATTATGATTGTACAGTTGTACAGTAAACACGACAAAGTAACACTGTTTTTAGCTTTAGATAACTGTAGTTTTGTTCTGTTTAACTAAGACAAAGATTTAGTCTTTGATTTTTCAGTTGATTTCAAATATTTACTATCTACGTTGATTAAAAAAAATGCAATCACGTTGGGAAGACGTGTAGTCTTAAAGTGTATAGGGCTTAAATGGGATGGTGGGTTGGCCATTCAGATTTTTCAAATACGATACAATCTATTGTCCCCTTGGGGAAATTTGTCTTGGACTACAATGCTGCACAAATTGAGCTGCCTCTAAGTAGAAACAATAAATATGAACATTATAAATACAACAAACCACATGCAAAAAGTGAGGAACATACAAATATGAGCCACAAACAACATGAATGGAACATATAAATTTACCTCATAATGTTGCTCCAGATTAATTAAAGAAATGTGGAAATGGGTTGTTAAAGGTCTTGTTTTTGGATTTTAATAGATTTACAAAGATGGAATAACATGCTAAATGCTAAATAGACTTGAGTTTGGGCAGCGCTTCTGACTACTCAAAGCACTTTACAATATTTATTTATTTGTTTATTTTGACAGGGACAATGTACAGCCAATTAGCTGTACCAGAGTTAGCTATAAGCTAATTTACATCTGAGACAATGTCTCTGTGAAGAAACAAAACATACACTAACAACATCTTCACAACAGTAAGACAGTACACAACCACTGAACAATGGCATTTCACTAGTCCACAGTGAAATTCACACATTATATTAAAACAATAATAGGCTAAGAGCATTTGACTTTAAAAACTACACTAAAAAAACACAGCTATACCGCAACATATATCTCCAATACACCACAACAACAAAGCCATAATAACATACTGTATCAATATGCTACAACATTATCAAACATAGTTTATGAAAAAATGTTATGTGTGATGAGGACATGATTGAGTTGATTTGAGCCATGATTTCATTTTAAATTTCAATTCAGCAAAGCTACGGCACTCTCTGATTTTAGCCGGTATGGAGTTCCAAAAATGTGTAGCTCTAATAGAGACGGCTAATTTGCCAAACTCAGAGGATCTGTGCTGTATAACACAATCCCCTCTTGGCGCTCCTAGTTGTTCTTCCTCCATCTGCACACGGTGATATGAACCTCTTTTAGTGGGGAAGGAGCCAGACCATTGATAACTTTATACACTAGACAAGCATCAACAAGACCCACAACATTGTGAAAGGTTAGGAGGTTATACCTCTGAATGATGTTACAGTTGTGGTAACTTGTTGGCTTTTTGTCCAGTGCCTTAAGTATTTGCTTGTACAGGGTTTGGAGAGGGGCGAGTCTTGTTTTACCTGCTTGCGACCAGCTTGTGATATAACATGTATGTAATGTGTAAGAAAATCATTGAGTGCACATATAGCTTTGCTGCATTAATGACAGTGTCATCTGCATACATTTGGATTTCAACTTCTGGGCATACAAGTGGCAGATCATTGACATATAAACTGAATAAAAGAGGTCCTAGGATTGAGCCTTGAGGGACATCAACACAGCAGTCAACAAAAGATGAAGTCCTATCTCCAACTCGTGTGCATTGCTTCCCTTTTGTTAGGTATGACTCCATCCATTTGATTCCATTTAGGGAGAAGTTAAAATTGGATAACTTTGAGAGGAGAACATTGTGATTTACCGTGTGAAATGCTTTTCTCAAGTCCAAAAATACAGCCCCTACAGCATTCCCACTGTCAAGTTTTAATTAGATTTTTTCAATAGCCAGCAGCCATTTCAGTAGAATATTTTATCCTAAAGCCAAATTGCATGGGATGAAGCGAGGTTTAAAAAGTCAGTTAGTAATTGAGGTCATTCAAAAATTACAGAACAACAAAGCTCCAGGTTTGGATGGCTTCACAGCCAAATTTTTTAAAACATATGCGAAGGAGCTCTCACCCCTCCTGTTAGACATGTATGTCGAATCACTCAGAGTTGGCATCTTACCTCCGACACTAAATGAGGCTCTGATAACTTTGATTTTAAAGAAGGATAAGAAACCTACAGACTGTAAGAGCTATAGGCCCATATCCCTAATTGGGCAGGATCATAAGATTCTTGCAAAGATTTTGGGAAATAGACTAGACAAAATTATAACTAATATTATACACCCGGACCAGGTGGGGTTCATCCGTTCACGGAACTTCTCCGACAACATAAGGCGCTTTATTAATGTCATGTGGGCTACTAAAGACAGGGTCGAATGGCCTTTCTTGATTAGCACTTTGAAAGCTTTCAGCTTCGGTGATGGATTCATTTCCTGCGTAAGATTATTATATTCAAACCCACGGGCAGCAGTCATGACAAATGGGAAAATATCAGCACAATTTGACTTAAAGAAAGGAACAAGACAGGGGTGTCCCTTGTTCCCCCTCCTCTTTGCGCTAATACTAGAACCCCTGGCGCAAGCTATTCGCCTGTGTCCCCTCTTTCCAGGCGTTCAGGTCGGCCAAGTGTCACATAAATTAATGCTATATGCTGATGATATTTTACTGTTTGTTACGCAACCTGATCGCTCTATGCCTGCGCTCCTAGATATAGTGGCGTCATTCTCCAAAGTCTCCGGATATAAAATAAATTGGATGAAATCAGAAGCCCTCCCTCTGACATCTTATTGTCCCAGAACATTTTTTCACCCTGGAAACTTTCAGTGGCCTTCTAAAGGCATCACTTACTTAGGGATCACTTTCCCTCCTGATCTTAGCTCCTTAGTTCAGGCAAACTTTGAACCCTGTCTTAATAGGTTCAAAGCAGATATTGAAAGATGGATCCCCCTTTACCTCTCGTTGTGGGGGAAGGCTAATGTTATCAAGATGATAAGCATCCCTAAATTCCAGTACCTGCTCCAAGCCCTCCCATTAGATATCCCACAGAGATATTTTAAACAATTTGATGAGCTTTCTAAGAAATTCTTTTGGGGAAACCGCCGCCCCAGAATTAACCTAAAGAAGCTGCAGAGACCAGTAGATAGAGGAGGCATTGGCTTTCCAAATCTGCTACTATATCACTACGCCTTCAGCCTTAGGCATCTGGCCCATTGGTCACTTCCACCAGAGAGGGCTCCACCTTGGCTTTCGATGGAGAGTTCCCTCATTGGCACTTTGCCCCCTCTGCTGTTGATTTATGCCCATCTACCCCCAGAGGTTAAAAATCATCCCATAATTGCTCATCTACAAAATATATGGAAAAAAGTGTCTGCATCCTACAAGTCGGACCCTCACTTATTTCCCTCAGCATGGCTATGGCTCAACCCAAAACTTGTAATAGGTAAAAAAAACATTTTACTGGAAAATATGGGCTGAGAAAGGTATCATGACTTTAGGAGACATGTATGATGGATTTGTACTTTACTTCTCTGAAGGAACAATATGGCATATCTCAGAATCAATTCTGGCAGTATCTCCAAATGAGATATTTACTCAACCAGGCTGTTCCGGACCCTCGGGTGACTCTCTCAAAACCTGATATTCTTAAGGAGATACTTTATGCCTTTGGTAAGGGTAAGGAAGCCTCGAAATACTACTCTGCTTTGCTGGACAGGTCGGGAGATCACACAGGGAGCCTCAGGCCGACATGGGAGACTGACCTTAATAAGTTATTAAGTGGTGATGAATGGAGTTCTATTCTGCAAAATCCCCAAAAATCATCTCGGGAGATTAAGACCAGGTTAATACAATTTACAATTCTAAATAGAGTTTATTGGACCCCTGCAAAATTACATAAGGCAGGGTTAAAAGATGACCCAGCGTGCTGGAGATGTGGTGAGACCCCGGGCACACAAACCCATGTGATATGGTCCTGCCCCAAAGCTCAAATGGTGGACAGCAATCCATGAGAACATTAAATTGGTCGTGGGGGAGGACATTCCATTCATACCTAGCCTATATATACTGGGGGACTCTACACCATTAAGCAGGATCCCTCAATTCAATCTCAGGCGGGGTGGATCCATACAGCTATCATGCTGGGCAGGAAGCTCCTAGTTAGAGAATGGAAGGCGGCAGATCTCCCTCCGTCCAGCCTTTGGTTCACTCAATTAAGTATAGTGGCAGCCTTTGAAGAATTAACATATAGGATGGTAGACCGATTAGACTTATTCAATGCTAAATGGGGAAAATATATTAATGTTGTCACAGGATCTTAACTTCTCTGCTAAACAGCAGTCATCACTTCTCTCTTTCGACTGGAAATTATTAGCAGCTTGCCGCTGATTCACTAAGCCTAACAGGCTTGACACGTCTTGGTTTGGTGATGTAGGCTGACATCGTCAGGTCTGGTTTTTCCTTTTTTTTTTTTCCTGTTTGGTTTTTTTTGTCTTGCATTGATAGTGTTACCCTTGTTGGGTATTGTTCTATATCATTTGTTGTCTGGCATTGTACTGTTGTAAAAAATTTGGAAAACAATAAAATGTTGGTCATAAAAAGTCAGTTAGTTATTCTGAAACTACTTTCTCAGCGATCTTGGATACTATTGGCAAAATACTGATGGGTCTATAGTTAACTACATCAGTTGGATCTTCTGTCTTAAAGATGGGGACAACAACAGCAGACTTCCATGTATTAGAAAATAATGATTGTTTAATTGACAAATTAACCTGATGTGCAATGGGTGTGCTGAAGAGCCCTGTATTGTTTTTTTTTTTTTAAAGTGAGTGCCATTGAAATATATTTTTTGCTTTTGAGGTTTTTAAAGAGTTAAGTACTTTGGAAATGTCACATCTACACATTCACACACTGATGGAAGAGGCTGCTATGTAAAGTGTCTATCAGTATTAACTAATCCCTTTTATACAGATTCTCATGCCGCCAAGACAGCAGTGTGGATTGGTGTTAAGTTACTTGCCTCAGGACACTTCGACTTGTGCCTGCAGGACAACCGACTCTACCACTGCTTCACAGCAGCCCTTGAAAATGATGCATACCCCGACTGATGGATGGTCTTTTGATGACTGGAGGCAATGACCAAGTATGCATAGTCCTGGAAAAAATATTATATTACATTCAAGTGCACTTAAACATACAAATAGGCCAGGCTGTACATAAAAATGCCAAATTATGGCTTTAGAAGTTCAAGAGTTCAAGTAGCCAGAGCAGGAAAAGACCAGCAGGTAGAAACATCCAGAGAAAAATGGCCTAGGGCTACTGACAAAAGGGAATGGTGAAACCTGTGCGCAAACAGCCCCAGACAGGCTAAAAGGAAAAGCTAAGAGCAGAATGGAAAGCGTGGAGTGTGTCATCAGATGTCATACAGTATATGACTCAGAAAAGGAAGGGTTGAGAGTTCACAAAAACAAAAGAGGCTACATCAGAACCGAAACAGTGTAAGCGACAGCAAACAGCTGTCCTGTGAAAGAGAGAGACGGCTCAGAAAGGCCACAGAGAGAGGCATCAGAGAGGAAGATCACCAAGATCAGATTGAAAGTGTCCACAAACTCTGAGTGAACAAAGAAGCATTTGATAGAAGTTACTTGAGGGAGTCTTTGAGGGAAATGAAAAAAGAGAAGACAAAGAAGAAAAGGGTTTACAAGCACCCTTTAAAATATGTAGAGCTACTCTTGAAAGGAAACAGCCGGTGTTATTTTCTTTTTTTTTCATTATTAACAACAATTCCCCTGAAGAGAATAATGCTGTGTCTCAGCTCGGATACTTTCAGCGACTACAAAAGCGCCCACTATGTTCACTATGTACTTATTTGAATAATCTAACATTTTTAAAGTAGGGTTTTCTCAAAGGTAAACTCCTGCGCACTCTCTAACTTGCTAACAAACATTTATTGGCAATGTTTTGGCACCAGACCTTCATCATGCAACCAGTTTATTAAAATATGCTGGACATCTTTAGTAGGAAGTGGCTACAAGCCTGCAACCAATCATCATTTTGTCATCAGCTCTGAATCAACAAATGAACAAACAAATAAAGATCAGATCAGCTTCCTGATTTAGAGAGGGAAGGGTAGAAGGTGGGGGTTGTCTCAAGCCACAACCTGTGAGCGCTTTCAGGGAATGACCAATACAACATTCAAAAGCTTGTTGTCCGTCTTTCATTGTTTCATTCATAATGTCTGCTAGCATGTTTGCTCACTTGACCTTTATTAAATTGGTTTTAAAATGAATAAAAGGGAATACGTTTTTGTCTGAATTTCCTGGTGTATACTGCCGTTTCAGGGTTGTTGAAAATGACTCTGCTATCTACCCCAATTATGTGCTATTCCCTTCCGATAAATGGCCAAGATGGCCGCCCTTTGAGGGATGGAAGTGTCTGGCACACCATGCAAGTTTTCTTTTGCTGTTAAAAGTGTGGGAATGAAAGAAGACGGAACATAAAGACAGTGGAAGATGGACTTTCTATAAACCACAGCCTCCGGTGTTTCTGTCACTCAGTGGTGGATTGCTCCTAAAGAGCATTGTTGAGCACTTCCACTGTTGGCTTAAATCTTGGAATATAATATATATTTTCCTATTTGTAGTATCCCTTTTAAAATGCTTTGTCCAAAGTATTTAGTGAGTAATGATTTTGTCTTGTTCTTAAAATGAAGTATTTGCTGCCTGTTCTCACTCCAAAGTAGTAAAACTACAACAGCTTGGTCACTTTCCAAAACTGCCTCGTGAAGGTAGGCGGAGCCGTTTGTCCCCCCGCTGTGGGTACTTAGATGTTTATATGTATATGTAGATGTGTTGGTATTTTATGTTCTAAATGAGTTTCCTTTCAAAAATATGAAGCAGAATACCTTTCAATGATACAACCTGTTTTATCTTTACATGATTTTTCCAATAAAGAAGTCTTTCCACCAAAAATCTGCTGTTGCTATAACCTGGAGTCAATGGTTCCTCGATTGGAAAATCTTTATTGTCCATGAGGGGCAATTTGGTTTGCAACAGAGGTCCAACAATACAGGCAATACACAATAAAAACAGCACAAAGACATAAATACATACATATAAAACATAACTACCATGGATATCATCATGATGGATGTAAGTGAGATAAGGGACACAAAGACCAACAGTCCATAGTATAAGTGCCCTCTGAGTGGAGCATCTTGAATCTTGATTTTTTTTAAGTCTCCATGCCAAGTTTCATGTAAATAAAGTGTCTGTTTACACTCACTATGTCCTTCTTGTATCATTGAAGCCTTTAAAAATATTTTAGAATACACAGACTTTCAAAAAAGAGCCAATTCATTTTTGTGTGTGCAAGTTTCAAAGTTTTGAACAGAACATGGCTTCACATAAAAACTGTGCTCCATAGCAACCAAAAGCTCCACAGGGAACTTGGAGGGTTACCTTGACATTTCAATGAACTCATTCTCACCACTGCTGTATTACGAGGGACTTCTTCATGGGTGGTCATTCAAAATAGAACAAAGGCCTGCACCGTATGTTTGTAAAGGTTTCATTTTTTCATTGTGATTTCATAGTAACAATATGAATTAATAAATGTCAAAGTACCCTGTAGGCTGAGGCAATACTGCACAAATCTAGCAAAAATACAGTCTGCCCAGAGGCACCTTTTTTCAGCCTGCAGAACAACTAGCCTGCCACCCCTCAGATGCTTCTCTGACACTCTGTTACAGCCCGTCTGCCAAACCTCCACCACTCTATTGATGCGTCCTGCACTTTGTCTATTTCTCTTTTTACTTTCTGCCCCTACTGGACCACCATGAAGCTCTCTCTCTCTTGTTTCTACCTTAGAAAAAAGATAGACATAGTGTAAGTAGTTAATCTGTTTATGATCCCTCACTTGACATACCAATAGGAGGTTTGGGATTTAAGGATACAAATTGGTCGAATGACATCACATACCTTGTACTTTTTGTAAGTGAACAACAAATGTCAATTAACATTAGCATTCTTGCCAAATGTGTCATGTTTACATTGTGTACTTTTACACTTCTGGTCATAAACATGTTCTATATCGATTAAAGAAACAAATAACCTCAGGAATGGCCCATACTGGTTTACACATTCATAAGGATGAGATTAGGTTCAAAGGGACAAAAGATAAATAACGTGCAGCAGAAAAGCCACAGCCACATCTGTCACATATAACAGCTATCACTATTGAGGCACAGCACCACAGACCATTACCCTGTGTGAGTGGGTGCTTTGTGAGTGTATGCATTTCACAGGTTTGCTTATGATCATATGATGGTTGTTGATGTTTGATGCATGTGTCGTTACTGGCTGGTGTTTTTGGTGAAGAAAGATATGTCATTTTTACTTTCATCTACTCTCCCAGCCCAAGAAGCATAGCCATTAGGTAGGGTGTGTTCGTGTGCACATATTAGAAAAAAGACACACTAATAGTAAAGAAAATAGCTGTGGCTTGTGCCTTAGAGGAAGCAGAGAAAGTGCAGCATATTAGATCATGGTACCCAAAATGTACTGTGTGACCACTCCACTAAATCACTCGCCTGTGTTTCTCCTCCTATTTTTGGTACACTTAAGCTCAAGGTGACTTAGTTATTCCAAACAGATGCAGCCAGGATTTTAAAAAAGAAAGAAAAAAAATAGCTTTAGTGTGCCTGATGCTCTTTTACTGGCACCGATCTTCATCAAGCACCTTTCCTCGTAAAATATCATAAACTAAAATATCATTGGACAGCTTCAGTAACAGCCTTGTGTAAAGCTGCCGACACAGCAGAGAGATGTGACACTAAACTCACAACAGTGTTGTCCTTGGCCTTGAACTTGTTGCAAAGCGATTGTTTGCATTTTACATTTCAAAGAATAACACTTGAGCTGATAATGTGAAAGAGGAAGGAGCAGAGAGAAAAATAATAGAGCACTGACAGAAAGTGAGATCATGTCAAAAATGGGTAGAAAAAAAACACATCAAGATTGAGAAATGTCACCCTATTCTGCAGGTTTTTTTTGAATACACTCATTTCTAGTTGTTTTGTGTTGTACTTGTGAATGGCAGGCATAGTTAGTGGGATGGATGGGCAACAAAACTCAGATATCTCAGATTTAGGAAATGTGGATGATTATTCCTTTGTTCCATGCCAAATACAAAAACCCTGGAAACATTTCACTGGTATGAGATGAGGTGTTTAAATATTATTATCACTATTACTTGTATCTTTGGTTTCCAGACATGCCAAAATATTTGCTTCTAAAAAGTCCATTTGCTTTGTGGTTGTGGTAATTAGCAGAAATCATTGATTGGAGGTACGGATTGAAGTTGACAAATCTTCCAATGACGGTGAGGCAGACGTGAGTAGAGCCTTTTGGTCCTCTAATGACCTGTTTCAGACTTTATTGGCTACAACACACCAGTTGAGTGATCCAATCACATTTCAAGGAACTCCTTTTTGCAATTATACTCATTAGCATATTTGATTTTATGTTAGTTTGAATTAAATTATTCCTTTACTTGGGATGGAATTAGGTATGGATTTCACTGGTATGCAACTCTTCCTTTAATAATTCCAGTGACGTCTGAAGTGGCCTCTTGCAGCTTAATGATGGCAGTCACCATATTGCAGATGCTGACTCTACCTAATCTTACAGGTAGAGATACATCGAGTAACAATCAAAGAGGTGGGGTTATATAATAATGTAAAGGGGAAAGTCCACATGCTGGAAAAGTATTCCTGAATCAACAAAAAAAAGCAATGAAAAAGAATGAGTGGCAGAGAAACACATTATTTACTGGTAGAAGAAGGGAGTCACGTTATAAGCTCTGGAAACAAAGTGCAGCGGGTCACATAACCTGATTTGATTTTCAACACAATATTGAACTGAGGCAGCATTTTTTTCTGCCATAAGTGCACAATGATCATCCCTTTGGAAAGCAGAAACATAGCACTAACCAGAGTCCATCTCTGCTCCACATCATGTGATGCTTGACCTGCAGCGGCCCACTAAAGCATCCCTGTATAACCAAGCATCGAGGCTGTCAGCACCCTGCAGACAGAATAATGAAACGATGGTGACAAAGGTCATGATGGAGTAGTAAATGACGTGTTTGAGGCTCACTATAAAGAGCACAGATGCAGCAAGGCCACATCAGTGAATTGGTTTTTGAGCTGCTTGGGCACGAATGGCAAAAGGCTAACTTCTAAGTCACATTTCATACAGATAGATGCTGCTTAGTGACAACTGTCAGTGTGCAGTGACTGGTGCACTGTCAGATTATGTAGAGAGGAAAACCTTTTATCATGGCCATTGCTATGTAATTGATATTCGAGCTCAGCTTTCCTTTCCCCTTTTTAGATGGACCACCGGGTGCTTGCTATCTGTGACTCCACTTTAGATTACAGGAAGTCCAACTTCATGTGCTAAAATTAGATCCTAGAAAGCATCAGGTCACTGGTCTGTGCTGCGTCCCTGAACAAAAAAAAAATTCCACTCCTTAATTTTCCAACTGAATTCCCACTAATGGATACTTTAATATTTCCATTACAGAGCGACAATGTTCATGAGGCTAACATTATTTTGCAATTAAAGCATCAATCCTCATTTAAAAAAAACAATATTAGGCTTTGTATCCTCACTGATTACATTCAGCCTAATGCTGACTCTGCATCCAGCCCTCACAAACAGTGTGCCTGCTAAACTCTGAGCAATTTGCCCTCATAAAGACTATTGAAAAGACTTAGGGGACAACTTTTGGTAACTTGACTTCTTTGATGGACCAGTCATACCTCAGAACTTTTTTCTCTTAAAATTGAAATACCCAAGGTCATTTTAGTCCATAAAAAGAGAGTAAAGAGTTTTAAAAATCACCACACATGGTGTTAACCCATGCCAAAGAGGAATTATTTTCTTTTAATAAAGTAGCATTTCTTGGCACTGCAAATGTAAATGTACAGCAGCTGAACTCTAACCACCCCCTCTCAGCAAACAACCATAAAAATAAAGGACAGTTGAATTAATCTACTTTGACAGTCCAACCAAGTTGAGGCTTCTCTGGTTCAGCCGATTTCATTTACAGCTTGCCAAGTACAGTACATTCAACCAAAGAGCCACGGACCTGTAAAATACTTACAGTACTGGAGCTAATCACAGGTTACAGCTTCCCAGAAATTGCAACCAACCTGGCACATGTGACTCTGTGAAGAGTCAGAGAGAAACTCGTTCTTTTTCATTTTTGGATGGCAGGTTTCAGAGGAGTTGGATTTTTCTGCAGAACTATAAGCTAATTTGTGTCAAAATCTCTGCAGCTTCCAAGACAATTATGTTGCGATTAAAGAGATGATGAAGACTTACAAAGATTTAAGTGCTATCATTGTTTTAAATCTTTTAATTTGCGTGTATGTTTTTTTCTTCATGATTAAAATCTGGTAGGAATTGACTTGCTCAGATTTATTTCATAGACAAGCAAATAGATTGAATATATGGTGAAGACAACCTGCAAGTTCTAAACTTAGGTTTCATACACACATCACATATCAGTTAATGACCTGTAGCATACATACGAAAGAAATTGCAAATCTAGTGAGCTCTTATTGTACTTTCAAACAGCAAGTCTGAGCATAGAAAATTACACATTTTTGACCAAACTTGTGAATCAGAACCACTCTGCTCAGGTGTGGCAGCCAGCCATAAAAAGGGATATTTCTCAGGCAAGGTCAGTTCATAAAGTATAAGCCTCCGTATTTTGCACATTTTATTACACACCAGCATGAAGACACTTGATGGCAAAAACTTTATTCTACCTAGGTTCATTTACCAAATAAAGTTTCAGCCTTGGTTGATTGCAGGAACAAAGTGACACAATTTAAGCATTTAACCATTATTCAGTAAAACGGTGTGTTCTCCATAGGCTAATTGTATGAACAAAGACTCGACGGGACGCTTATACTGAAGTGGTTTCAGATGTTTGGTACTTTAAAAGTGGATTTTGAGTGAAAAATAACTTCCTCTTCTTTTTACTTGTTTGGTAGAATTAAGACAAATTTGTTTCTCATGATACATGACAACATGTCCTGATATATGAAAACCAAGGAGGGAGGTTCTTGACACCTCAGAGTATATAACCATGCAACAACTGTGACCACCTATCAAAAACCTCATAACCAAGAAACTGGAAGAGTTTTAACAATTTTCTAAAGGCATAGTCTCAAATGTGTTCTCTGTGTAATAAGCTACCACTACCAGCACACAGGTCACCTAGTAAGAAAAGAAAAGAAACATTGTGAAACTACTAGCATGGCTCCCAAATACAGTATTCTAGTCTATTCACTTTTATGGCTTGATTTGTCTTATTGTCTGTTTGATTTTATTGTATGATGTTTTCCATTGTGGGATGAACAAAGGTTTATCTTATCTTTATTTCCTGCTGTGAAGCACTTTGTTTTCTGTATTGAAAAGTGCTGTACAAATGAAGTATTATTGTTGTTATCATCATCATGATCATCTTCATTATACCGACAATGATTTGTTGCCTCTATAGACACATATCTGCATAAAAGTGCAGCGAACAATAAAATATAGATGAGCCACAGTTTTCTTGACACTGTACTTTAAAAGTAAATCAGCGTTTAGATTCCCAGACTACCTGGAACGCATCAGAAATGACTAATCTGACCTCCATTCAACAAGCAAACATTTTTAAAGTTGTTTTCTTCTCATCTTGAGGACAGACCTGACAAAGCTAGCATTTTCATTTTTTACAAATCTTTATCATAATGTTGTCTTTGGTCATAAAACATAACACTAATGGCCATTAAATAACAAGAAAACCTGTTCTATTTCCAGGAACATACCAATGAAGTGAGCTAGAGCGAAGCCCATGTGTAACAATCATCTACTGTTGAACTGAGATTCAAATCTCTTTTACACCGCAGGTCACACTTACACATTCACACCAATTCACTCACTGATGGCAGAGGTTTCTATGATAAGTGACTATCAGAAGTAACTTATCCCATTCATACACATGTACTGTATACACCGCAGATGAAGCAGCGGGATCAATTTAGGTTTAGTGTCTTGCACATTGGACATTTTGCTTCAGGAGCTAGGGATCGAATCCCTGACCTTCCGGTTGAGAGACGACCAACTCTAGCCACAGCCACACCAGATGAACAGGCACATCTCTGGGGGAAGCAATGAATCAAGAAGTGACAGCGTTGACGTCTGTAGTGTTAAGTCAAATGGAAAAGGAAGTCCTGGCTCAAGTCGTTAAACTCTAACTGCCAATCGCTGGTATTACTGGCAAATTGGCATCCATTCCCAGAGGCATTTATCGAATATTAGTAAGATTGCTGATGGGAGCTAAGAATAAACTTTGGTTAAAAAAAAAAAGAAACAGAAAAGAAAAATATATTGCCTCAAATATCAAACATGTCTCTTTAATTTTGTTTGTGTCACTATGGCAATAAATACTGTGGCCATGAATAAATGCACAATGTGCTTTCCTATTTAAAAATAAAGGAACTTTGACACTATTTAAATGGACACCTGCCAGGCTATCAAACATCCACTGTAATAACAGGGAGAATAACTCACAGCTGACATTGTAATGGTGCACACAGCAAAACGTACACATGTTGCAGAGGACAAATGTTCAAGTAGTGGCCATTCTAAGTGTGAATTGCTTCAGGCCTATTTCCATAATACACACACACACACACACACACACACACACACACACACACACACACACACACACACACACACACACACACACACACACACACACACACACACACACACACACACACACACACACACACACACACACACACACACACACACACACACACACACACACACACACACACACACACACACACACGCACAAACACATAGAAAAGTGTACATCCATCAAAACCTAAATTGTTAGATTGGCATTCAATTCATTTATAAAGTTTGAAAAACACACAAGCCTCAGCCAAACCCCTGTCATGTACCAGTCCCTGTGTGACTCGCTCTTAATTTGTCACTTGGCCTTTCAAATAATGGTTTGCAGGGACAGAGCAATGGGCAAATCATTTGATTAAAGTGGGACATTACAGGGACTGTGGAAATCAGGCTGACAGGAAAATGTCCCAGATGTTACCGTTTGTACAAAGAATATGCAGGGAGGGGGGGGGGGGGGTCTCCTGGCAGTTGGCAAAGGTTCATTCCCCGCATTCAGATGGCCTCATTCCTGTCAGAGCCACAGCCACACAATGTCCATCTGAAGAGCTAAAAATAGTGACAGAGGCGAAGAACAGTGAAGTGTTCTGCTCTCTTGAGGCTGCACTGACCTGACATTCAACTGAGATGCACAGTCATACGCAAGGCTCTCTATTCTGACAAAGAATATGTCGAAATGTCTATACATTAGAAACTACAGTATGTGTTCTTTCATTAGCTGACCTAGATGAAAAACACCAGAAATTCACCTGAGCTCAAACAGCTTGCGTCTCAGTCACAAGTTTTGTCCACAGATCACTCATCCCGAACATTGCAACAACTCTGCAGCGTTTGGAATTATTTGACGGCCTTTTGCTTTTACTCTGAAGACGTGACTGTCATGCTGTCAACCACAGTCATGTCTGCCTTGAGCTCTCTTTTTCTACAAGTTTCCAGGAGCAGCCAGCTCTCGAGTGTGCATACTGCGGACAGCCGTAAAATGTCCAGCCTGCCTGAGCATCGTCGCTACAGTGGTTTCAAGGAATTTGTGCTGGTTAGGTCAACTTAAGTTTCATGATTGGTATTCTTGGCTGAGGCAGTGGCTTTCTACCTGCTTCTCTCTCTCTCTATCTCTCTCTCTCTCTCTCTCTCTCTGCAGATAGGGTCTGTTTCATCCTTCACTACCCGCTTGGAGAACCCCCTCCAGTCAATGTCATTTTGTCTTTCATCCAGATAATAAAGAGAAGAGTTGGAAGCTGTTAAGTGTTTTTTTTTCCTTGCCACTACCTGTCCCAGTCCACCATGGAACAATTGTTCCTGATGAGCTGCGTCCTGTGGCTTTAACCTCCTGAATCCCTTCTACTTTAAGTGAGATTTCCTAAACTTTATCTTCAACAAATAAAGGAAAACGGCTGGCACTTATTCTGCACTATTCTCCTCTTTTGACTACCCAAAGCTTTACATATCAGCTCCACCCTTTCAAAACACACAATCATACACTAGTGTATTTAGTTTGCAACATTCGAAACATGTATATAGAAGATATTAAATATATCCTAACCACTGAGTCATAACTTTCTTGAAAGAGAGTGAAGTCAACCCCCCAACACCCCCCCAGGTTTGTTGTTCTGAGCTCTGTGTTCACATTGCATCACATCAGTGTTGTTGATAGCTGGGATCAAACTGCCACCTAACTAAGAGACGACCCAGCCTATGAACAAGCCACAGCCACCCAGGTAGTAATGTGGGAACTTTGGACACCTGTGAACAAAACCTTCTGCCACCTATATTAGAGCCTAAAAAGGGTTACCATCCAAATCAAAGCAAAGATATTGAGCTCTGGGTGTGACAATTTTTTGCTACTATCCAGGGAAAACTGGAAAAATAATGCTTTAATTGGATCTTAGTCATGAACAAACAAGCAACACAAATGACTTGAAAAGACAGAAAACAAAAACAAGCAGAAACCATTCCTGCAAAGGATATGGACTTGCAAGGACAAATAAAAAACGACAATCAAATTGAGTCCTGTATAACAAAAACAAACTGTATGTAACAAAACACCAAACTTTATGTCAGGTTTAGAATGGAATCATGACACGGTATAAAAAAAAAAGACCAAAACTTTGTACATTTTGGAAGCTTCAAGGCTCACACTGAAAGACCTTCGCCTCTGCACGCCATGCAGGGAATG
The DNA here is from genome assembly GCF_963584025.1 of Labrus mixtus. NCBI lineage: Eukaryota > Metazoa > Chordata > Actinopteri > Labriformes > Labridae > Labrus > Labrus mixtus. Next base: position 11,735,633 of record NC_083612.1, on the reverse strand, counting down.
AAGCGTGGTTATAAAAGACCGCAAGCCAAAACTAGTCAGAGTTCGTTAAGTCTGACATGCCTCTGGGCCATGTGACAGCCCCCAGGATCTCTCAATCTGACACTGGGACCATGAGAAAAAAATATATAAATGTTTTCTTGTCTTTTTCTAGCAAATGCTACCATTCAAACCTCCATCCACAATAATGAAAGTTGGAACCAATGGAGAGCGAATGAAAGGGACGGTCAAAGTAGTTTGACTTTAATATTTAATTCATAAAACATGAATAAGAGTAGAGAACTTCAACACTAGATTCTGTATTCGTTTCTCTCTTTTACACCATGATGGAACATTTGAGGTCCTCTTCACAGAGTTGTCAAAGCTCTGACATGTTTAAAAACTCAGAGGGAAATTGCTTTCCAGACGTTAGTTTCTAAGCTTCAGAATAGTGCAGTCTCCCAGTATGCTTGAGCTCTGTGGATTATATAAAAAAACGTATTCAGACAGCCATTTAGGTATCAGCTGTCATTGTAACTCTACCATATTTGTGCTACTCCTGTATATACTTTTAGTAGGATGTTGAATGACTTGGAGGCCAACTCATCTGGCTCTCTGATGTGATTGTGGGTGACTATGACTTTGTTATTTGTGCCTTCTAATGTTTAATCAGGAATTTGTTTTTGTATTTTTACGTGTGTCTGATGTTGTTTAGTTTTAACTCTATAAATGCAGCAGCCTGTCTTGGCCAGGACACTCTTCAAAAGCAGCACATAATTACAGGAAGACTGCTCCAGATATTCTCCTAACCTGGCTGTTCACATATGCTCCACGCAGCGGGAGAATATCCCTGTCGGACAAGAGATAGGGCGGTGGGTCTCCTGAGTTAAGACGCTATAGTGAGAATATTTGCCTTTATATCAATGCTACGTGTAGTTCAGCGGAATCACAATGTCATGAAAAGAGCGGAGAACAACATACTGCTGAACAGACGAGGTGATGCAGCTGTTTAATTAAGTGCATGGAGATCGGTGCGGTCGTGGGCAGACAGTGACTGACTCCAGTCACAGTTTATAAACGTCACTCCCCCTCCCATTGGCTCGAGGTGAATTCTCCAGAGACTATCCTGCTGTGTTCTCATTATCAGACAGTTTGAAGTTTTTTTATTTAATTAATACATTAATATGCCCAGCCTGCATGGGCTTACCTGACACCATAAATGAAAAAGTTCCAGGATAAAAGTGCACTAGGTAAGATATATTCATTGTCAAAGAAACAAAAAGAGAAAGCAAAAGCAAGTCAAACTTATTAAACAGAATATTATGTCTTCTTTTCCAAGCTTTTGAGACAAAATTAGCAAGCTTAAACACATCAAACTGAAACAGACATTGCAATTTATGCACATCTGTCCGCCCCAATATTTCAGTTTTTTTGACGAGCTACTTCATGAAACAATAATTATCTTAAATCATCATATTTTGTGCAATGAAAAAGAAAATGGGACTCCGTTTCAACTTCGTCAGACAATTCAAATTTGCAGCGGAAAAAAATACTACGGGTCTGGCAGGAGAAACTCTGGGTGAAATATTCTGCTGTTTGCGTCAACATATACAGCTCCTCCTGGAAATATCAGGAGTTTTTCAGGAGTTTTCTGCAGGTGTGAAAGCCCTAAAAAAGATATTTTTGATTTCAGTGAGTATCTTGGTCAAATAAAGTCAAAATTCACCTGGTACTTCCCCCTTTTTGATATTGTTTTTCGATTATAAAGCACTTCTTAAACCCTGTCTGTTACAAGTGCCTTTTAAATCATCCTTGCTTGCATGCAAGTTTATTGACAGTCAGCATATGCTGTGTGAAGTTTATGACTGCATCCTGCAGATGTCACCTCATTTAGTTGATACAGGTGTCAGACTGATGGATCTGTATGAAGAATCGAGTGTTGTGATTTACTAGCTGGGGTGTGATTTACTGGCAAGCATAAACAAAGACTCTCGTCTGGTTTACATCTTCTGCTGATTTTAATGACATTTAGTTAATCCTGCATTGGCACACAAGACAAATACTCCTGAGTGAATATGTGCCTGCATATCTCCTCAGTATGTGTTTTTGCACTAACCCTCCAATGGGTGTGTTTTTTTTTGGCAACCAGCATGCATCTGACAGTCCAGCAGTATTAAGTTGAGGCGTTGGTGGTCTCTGTTGTGTGTAGGCTCACAGGCCTCTGTCCTATATCTGTGATTGATGACAGCCTCATCTTTTGTACCTCAGAGAGAGGGACACTGCAGAGATGAAGTAAACATCACACAAACTGGAGTTTCTGTACATGTAGGCACTCCTTTATCTAATCTGTGCCTGAAAGCAAACTTTGCAAAAGTTGACTTTGCTGCTCAGTATATTCACTTCTTTGTTCGATTATTTGATTAAACACTGCTCTTTTATGAGCCCAGCACAGACGATAAATATATAGATCTCTCAGGACGATGAGCGTGCTGTTAGTGATTTAATTTAATTGTGTGGGTTTTTTGTAATAAAGAACTGGAAGACAAAAGAGAGATCATTCTTGTTTTAGAAGAGCATCAAAGATGATACACATCTTATAAAAAATAACTTTTATGACCATTTGTGGGTGTTTTTTAAGCTTTATAATTATGAGTTATTTTATTTAATATGATTTAATACTCCAAGTGTTCAAACGTCATGTCTTTGTCCTTCAGAAACATTTTCAATATTCATCAAAGTACTGAGTTTTGTTTACTTACACACACACATACATATATATATATGTGTAAGTTTCTTTCAAGTTTCTGCTGCAGGAAGATCTCATTCTGCATTCAAAACAATCCTGTTGCCATCACTGAGCCAAAGTATGTTGAAGGTGCATAAACTCTTATTGATAACAACATTTCATTTTCACAGACTAAACCTTTGACATAAATGCATAAAAACGGAACACATAAAAAACCAAGGAACAAGAGATGGGAAAAGTTTCTGAAAAGTTACAAAGGGGGACCGCAAGGGGAGAATGCTAGCTTAGTATCAAATCTTAAAAAAACCAGATGCTGTCTTAAACATCTACATTAAAATGAGGATTTGTGATATTGAAATCAAAGTTACAACTATTGGAGAAATAAAGAAAGGTCAGTTTAACGTTTGCTTTCTGGATTTTGTCTGGTCCTAATGACTTTGATATCTTGCATTACTCCGCTGAGCTTGAACCAGCTGCAGGGCCAGGCTTGACCTCAATACTACGTCTTCATCAGTCTTGTGTCTCCCAGTGGGGGAACATCGTTTGCCTGTGTGTCGAGTCGAGGCATTTGCAGGTTAATATCTGTCCTCTTATCTCTTTTGGTGCCCTGCTTTTGGCCAAGGACAGGTGTGTGTTTGTGGAGCCTTCAATTTATCTTGCATGCAAAGAAAGTCTGAGTCAAAGTTGATGCCCTAAATATGATAAAAGGTTGTACCCGTAATATATTAGGGCGGCACAATTAACCCCAATTTCATCACAAGAGGAGCATTCACAATAAACATGTTGCAAAATCCTGAATTTACAGAACAAATAAGTATCTCTGCTAAACAGGAGCTAATGCCTTCTCATTCATTGGGACATTTTTACTTTTGGATGGAGGTATTTGTGTACTGACATGATGCAAACAGGTATTGTGTAAAATATGAATAACAACTGACAGACATGGGTACTATATGCAGTCTTTAATACCTGTTTTTTTAACCTCACCTTATACTGTATAGTTATCCATACTGAACAAGGCCCAGTATGTAAGACACACATGTGTGTAACTTTCTCATATCTTGCGGGACGTTTGAAGGGTTTTGAGAATATTTTGGTCTTTTTGGAAAAAGCTGAGAAGATTGTTGTTAGTCCATGTGTTTGTGTTTCCCTCAGCAGCAGCAGTCACAGTGTGCTAAGAGACCGGGTGTAATGACGAAAACATTTTAATGTCTATGTGGGGTATTTTTTGACATATTTGAGGCTATAAACCAAAAGAAAATCAAAAACCACAACCAGACCTTAAGATGAACATGCCTACATTCACTAAATCACACACACAAATTGACATTTTTTTTTGGTATAATGGGACATTTAGAGGGCTATTGGTGCTTTTTTGTGGGATTGAGCCTCGTGGAAACTTCCACAGTGGTTCGGGACCCAGAGGTGTGTATAAAAAGTCTCTGAAGCCCTTTTTAAACATGTTTGTTTTGTTAAGTTTCTTGCTTCTGTCACATGTTTTGTACCGACTGAGGTCCAAACTGCACAATATTTCAGTGAATAAATCTGATTGGCCGAAAAATATTTCGGTTGCGATTTTTCACGGAGGAGTGAAGTGGGTTGGTCCTGAGGCTAGACGACGAGTTGAGAACCTTTGCTTTAGCACAGTCTTTACTGCAAGGGCATTCAAACTTGTAATATGGCTCAGCTGTTTTAACAAAAATATTTTAAATAAACAGGAAAGCAAATCAAGAAGGAGCAGAGACAAATTAATTAGCCCTCATTAATTCTTTATCATACACTGCAGTGAACATGACTCTAGATACCTGAATTCCTCATCCATAAACGATGCAACCGCAAGATAGAGGCTACAAAGTGTACTTAAAACCATTCTGTTGCATTTACATGAATTATTACTCACTGTTGTAATGACATGCTTAAAGCAACGTGAACTAATCTGAGCTAAATCTAACTGGGCTCTTGATAAAGATCAAAGACATCAAAATCATGCATCTAATTCCCAAACACACACACACACACACACACACACACACACACACACACACTCAGATCCTCCATTTCGTCTGACACCCTGAGCCACAGAAGGCCTTACACAGGAAAAACTTTAGGAAGGGCCCAAATATGAAGTGATGCAATCTATCTGGCACAGTCTTCAATAGGTGTGATTGAGAAGGCCAATGATTCACCCTTTTTCCCCCCCCTACTTGAAGGCCCCCTGCTTGTGCCTCCGTGCTTTCCCGGAGCCTGGGTGATGAGGGTGCAGCAGGCATTAAAGAGCTGCTTTGAACAAAAAGATTCAATATGAAAAGGAATGGGATATTAGGCACCATGGAGCCGCAGCTCTGCCTCCCTTGAAGCTGTCATATAATTAGATAAAGGTAGACGCTCTGCTGTGAGTCCATCCCCATTGAGAATTCCCGGAGACCCAGAGGTCAGGCTGCAGATAGAACGGCAGCAGGAATGCAAGACGTTTCTACCTTCATGTCAAGGTGACATCACCTCGACAACAATGAACGGGAAGAAAAGAGAGGAACACTCTTAAGAATACTGAATGAGGATAATTTAATGATAATATGGAAAAGAAGAAATGAGGGCACATCTGAAAGGTAAAAGACACACTGAAGCTGTCTCACTCTTTCCTCCTTGCAGAGCTCTACAGTACAAGTCACAGTTTAAAAGAAAATGAGCAGTTATACTCAGTTCTATAGCATGGAATTTTTTTTATCAATGTCTCCTAACAACAAAGAGGGAATGTATTCATAAAATCCATGTGCTGAGGCAATAGGAGTGAGCAATATTTAGTGAAAGACCTCTTGACGTCAGTTATCTCTCACATCTCAGTAACTGCTGTTCTCTGAGAGCAATCGATGTAACGCTCACTGAAATATCTTTATCTAACAAACTCAAATATAAATGTTCATGGCCTCAAGTTAGACGCCCTGTGTAGTTCAATCAATCCAAAAGCCTGACATGCTGTAATAAGCATAGGTGCACATTTTCCACTTCCAAATCGTTTTCCTCATTCTGACCCACTTTTCACAAATGGTGGTTGATGTGCTGACAGGCAAACCCCTCTGCTGCACACAAAGTGCTCGCAAACTTGTAGAACTGCAGCGGATGCAGGCCTTTGGGCGATTGTTTTCTTTAGAAAAATGATATAAAATCCTGGATATTTGATGAAGTAAAAAAACATACACTCAAAAAAATGAACTAGGGCATGTGTTTGATTAGCAAACTAGGAATTTGTTTACATAAAATGAATTAATCGTGTTTCGCTCTATTAAATGATTAATTCTTGTTCATAAAACGTGATTTAAATGAAATTCAGATCAATTATAAACACACACATCAATCCAATGAGATGTGGGTTCATCAAAACAACTACTGTTGTACTGTGTCAGCTATTGCGCATGCTCAAAGCCCTTGACCGAGGAGACAGACTGACACTGACGAGCACATGCTGCGGCTGAATGTTTGACTTCCTACTTACATGTAAGTAATTCATATATATACAAACATAAATGTTTTAATTTAACCTGGCGAGTGATAAATTCTAGTTGTGAGACATTTCTCAGTTGAAAAGTTTATAATTTGTGTCAATGGTTTCTCAGTTAGCTCTAGGTAGCTCAACTCCGCCATGCTAGGTTTCTATCATTTACACCCCGAGTAACTACAGTATTTCTCATTATTGTTTTTTGTGTACTTCATGTGCCATTCAAATAGCGACAGATTAACATACAACGAAGTTTGTAAGTAGTTCTGCAATTAGAGGGACACGTTGTGCGTGGAGAGGGGAGTGGGGGTTCCAGCACGTAGCCGTAGCCACCACAGTCAAATGTGTTTCGAGCGGTTAATGTTCATCTAGCGTGACTGTATCGTGGGCATTGTTGTTTTAATGTCAGCCGGGGCTTCATGGGTGACTGACGATTACCGCGCTTCTCTAGCTGCGTGTATGTGAGCCTCGAGATGTTCAGTTAAGCGGGCTAAATACGTTAACTGAGATAAGTTAAGATGGAGGACAGCGGGTCTGTTGCAGCAGTTGTGTTAAGGTAACAACAAGAAGCAAGTTGAATCAATTAGATAGTTCTGTCTCTAACCTAACAACATTAGAACATGTCGAGTATGCTCGTTTCCTTGGGTTTTCACTGGTCAGTCGTGCCATTCTTAAAATGACTCACTATCTGTATTTAGGTTAATATAATATTGCATTTTTGTTTTATTAAATATATGCTCCTCTACATTAAGTTAAACGGTCTGTGTGTCTACCTACAAATACTGAAACGTTTATTCACAACATATGCCTAAATATTGCTTGAGTTTTTAACATTTTAAAACTGTTTCTCTTTTATTATCCAGAAATACATCAGAAATTCAGCGGTCCCCATGCCTTGAGATGTTTATGTACCTCATGCAGTACATGGTAAGTTAATATTTTTATCATATTGATTATCCAGTGCCAAATGTGCGTTGTGCACACATCTAAAATTGGGGATTAGTGATTTAGCTTAAATGTAGTGTTAAATTGTTTTTGCAAACTGAATTTGCTTTAATTCCTGAGGGTACGAGGCCTGATGAGCACCGGTATATTTGTTCATATTTTGTATGAAGCCTCCTTTTTAGCAGATTTCCTCCAGTTTTTTGTTTTCAACGTTTGATACTGCATTGTTAATACAAACTCATCATCACCTGCATCAATATCAAAGCATTAACATTAAAATTCCTTTGGCATTTCAGTGGACATAACCCCTACAGTACTCCTAATGTACAGGCACATGAAAAATTCTCTAGGAAGATTTATTTAAGTCAAGTGCTGCGCTAAAGTTGGCTATTATATATTTTAGGAAATGTAGTAGTGGTGTGCCTTTGTATAATGTCTATGATCATATCGTTATTGTGTTAACAATGTGTTAAATTACAATATTGTCACTCATTTCGCAAAAACCAATAAAAAGAAAACATTCTATCCATTTCTAGCCGTGAGAGGCAGAGAAAGGTGGAACTGCTAATAATTAATGAATGTAAATAAATTAATACTAAATGTTTCCTAACACAATTAACGTGTTCCGTGACATGCGTCGGTACAGTTTTAATTTCATAAATAAGACCTGTTTTTCTTAAATACGTTTTTTGTTTGTTTGTTTAAATAATCATGAACATCTAATATACTATTTACAAGAGTAAAGGCCCATTCACACCGAGTGCGGAATTCCGTGCGGAAAAAACGCGTCTGATCAGATACAATGTGTTCTTATTGACACATTCACACCGGTGCGGAAAATTTGTGCGGAGAAAAAAAAAACTCGGGATGGACTTTGAGATGTGCGGATTTTCGCTGTGGAAAATATACGTTGGACCAATCAAATCCTTTGTTTAGAAGCGATGTCACATCAGTCAAATGGTGGAACATAAGTTTAAACTACGGAACAATTTATAAAGCAATCATCCAACCAATAGGCTAAACAAATGCATACACATCAGACAGGTTATATCATTATGAAGCTGTGCTGAAGCTTCAGGTCAGCTGTTTTTATTCATTCTGAGCAAATCAAAAACGGGAGACATGTTGATCTCCTACTGCCAGGGGAAACTACCTGCCTGGGGACGGGAGAGTATCAGTGTTTTCCTCTAGTGCCTCCAATGTCCAGCTACGGCGCAAAACACAACATTACGATATTTTATGTTGACGTTTAAAAATCATTTGATTTCACTTTGAGACTGTGTCTACTTGACATGTTTGTTTACCCTCATAGGGACTCCGACAACACTGATAAACTCATTTTAGACGCTGCAGCCTGCAGGGAAGATACAAGTTAGCTTCCTGTGTCTGCTTCAAAATAAAAGTCGACTCTTGTTCCGCTAGTTTAAACCATGGTTTAAACGCTTAGTTTAATGCTTTTAATGTGAAGCTGCTGCTGTAGGAAATGTTTACATTTGTACAGTTACCTTTTCTAACTGCTGCCAACAATAAAGAATATTGTCTAAACGAGTTCCCTTTTTTCCCTCAGGACGACACAATTCAAGATGTGCATGTGTCCTCAAGTCCTTGTGCATCTACTTGAACGAAGACCCAGAGAAACTTGTTAAGGATTATATGGTGAACGTACACAATGTTTGACAAAGTAGCTGTAAACCAGTCTCCAGACTGGAGACACAGTCACCCCCACACATGGATGAAGGCCCATAAGTAATGACTGAGTGGCATTACTTTTGTTAATGCCTATTATTTTATTTTTTGGGGGAATAAGCCACTAACTCTATCTTTAATGATTGTGGATTTAATTTGGATAAGATTTCTCAAAGGATATTTAAATAAGTTTGAGGTGAAACACTGAGGATTGACACACAGCAATGGTCACAACATCTGACTTAAAATCAGGATGTAGACTTCTTTTCATTGTTGAGGATATTTCTGGATGTAAACTTAAATTATGGATTCGGTCAAATATTTAGGACGGGTTTGATAAAGAATGACCCAGTAGATGATGAAAACGTTATAGTATAACTTCACAAAACATGGGGATATATACTGCAGGGCCTGCATGAATCAAGGTTTGTTGTGGAGATATGGAGCTTTGTTCCTGCATCTGTGCATGACCTAAAAAATTCAACATTTTGTCACCACCTGTTATGAATGTGCAGGATTGCATGGATTTTTCAAGAATCAAAAATCCTAAAAATGTATTTATTTGGAAAGAGAAGAAAAGAAAAAAAAGAGAGAGAAACAACGATTGAATAGTGATTCAGGATCCTTGCCCCCATTTCATGCTTTTCTTGACTTGACAGAATGTCTTCTGTGAAAAAGTCCAAAGACAGAGATGAAAAGTCTACAGAAACAAAAGGGTGCATATGAACCTTTGACGCTGGTTCTTCAAGTAATGATCAAAAGTAGAGAGCAAGATCTCTGACATTGCTAAAGGGATGGAGAACCATGACTCAGCCCTCTTTAAACCCACGGATCTCCATCCTTTTTGTTCTTGAAAGTTGGCTTTGTTCAGTCAACACGAGGAAATAGAAAACTAAATTAAAAATGACCAGTTGATACTGTTATGTTTTTGAAGATTACTAATAAAAATTTAAATAAATCGGTTTTGGAAGAGAAAACCCTTTATATGTGTTGTCTGTGAGCAGTGAAGTCTGGTCTGAGTGGGCGTAGCTTTGGGGGGAAAATGATATAAATATGCACAAAAAGGAGCCAAAAGACTTCTGTGGGAAGTTTTTTTTTCTATAACAGAGAGCTTTTTATCTACAGCCTGAATTGTTACATTTGGTCTGGTTTACTCAATAAAAAGTTTTTTGGGTTATGGTAAACTTGATCACTGCTCGAGCTCCATTTTTACATGCATGTTGTTTGTTATGCTATTTAGCAAATGGTGAAGCTTTTGAAGGTGTTGTTGAGGGCTGGTTGTTGCAATGATTCCCAAATGTATGTATCAATGCCACTCTCACAATTTTTTGGTGTGCATGTTTTTGAATATCTATACAGTCATTGTCAGAAACTAGCAGGTATATTGGTGTAAATGTTAAAACTCATACCATTGTGAATGACTTGTCCGTGATACTTGAAAAACCTCTGTCTTGGAGAACTCTTGCACTAGTTTCTAAACAATATTAATCAAGTTAATTTCAAAAGTGATATATTTTTTTAAATTATTGTGACTCTTCCTTAATCATTAAGTCAAATTCATAGATGAAAACTATTTATGGACCAGTTCGGACTTATTTTGACTGTGAATCATTTGTCCTGTGTTCTCAAAAAGGAAGACATTTACTTTACGACCTTCATGTTTTTATACAACCAATCAAACCTTCATGCAATTTCAGTTTTGTTTTTTGTGTGTTGCATTGACAGTATAAAGCCGGGTTAAAGCATTTGGCCACCCAGATTTGATGTTTGTCAGCCATGAGTAATAGTCTTAACATCTCATTTTGGACCCTGACTACCTAAACCAGGATTCCTAGCAGAGGCTGCTTGTCTAACTTACAAACAACATCACACACACTAACGCCTCTCATCAATGGGGGTTCAAGCCTTCAGCTGCACAGCCCCCCGTCTCTGGAACTCTCTCCCACTAACCATCCGTGACATCAACTCTCTCCCCACCCTCAAATCACACCTTAAAAAACACCTTTTTAGAATAGCGTACTCTGTCTGACCACCCCCTTCTTTCTATTACTGTTTTTGTTTTCATGTAGTTGATTGTGTTCTTGTTTTTAGTCACTGTTCTTTGTCTGTGAGGTGACCTTAAGTGACAAAAAATTCATTCTTTTTTTATTAATACATCTTGATTTGCAACTTTTCTTGTTGATCCAACAAGCTGTCAAACATTTCCCTGGTAAAATGCACTGCTGATGATTGTCTTTAAGGCTAGATTGCTAATTAGCTTCTATACACGCTCTTACACACCTATAAACATATCCATTGATGTCCCTTTGGTCCGGTTGATTCCGGTGTGTTTCTCACTCCTTAAAAAGTAACACACTGTTTGCTGTGACAAGTGGTCAACAGATTTGTCCCTCTCTCCCTACAGTATAATACGGTATTATAATACGGTATTATACTGTACTACAATACGGTATTATACTGTTGAATATACTGTAGTATAATACAGTGTTATACATGGACTCTGCCATCCTAGGATTACAGTATTTTAACTGAGCAAAGACACCTAACCAGCCAAGACACTATGGAGCATTTTTCCTTTCCCCAAACCTTTATTGTTGTTGAAAGAATTATCAAAAGCGAATACAAAAAATGCAAATGTTGTCCTGCAGCAAAATAAGATGAGTCACTATGATTTCAATTGGTCTATTGGTAATGTAGCTTTTTCATCCACCTCCGAGTTAAAACTCAAATTTGCATTTGAACAGCTTACAGTGACATTACTGTGATTTTTCATTTGGATCAAACATGGCATGTGAACCATTTACATTGTTTACAGGCATCTTTTATTCACTTTAGTAATTTTTTAACTTCAGGCTGCCAAGACCTGAAAATGTCTTTTAGCTTTAAGATTAATGGACACACAAGCACAAATGACTATCAGGCATGCAACGCTAGACTGCACCGTTTAAGTCAGTAGCTTAATGGTGTAGTTGACATGTAGCTCAAACGAGTCTCTACAAGAGAGTAACTTCAGTTTTCTCTAAGTTTGAAGATCCTTCACAGTTTGTAGGGAAACAATGTTAGACTTTTGGAAGAATACAAGACAGGACTATGGTGATTCAACACCATGGAACACTTCTACGTGCAGCACATAATAATTATGAGTGTACTTGTGTTTTTTATTTTATTTTGGCCAGCCTTAAACTGAGTGTAACAAGGACAAGCCAAGCAATTATTTCTCAATAACAACCTCTTTGATAGAAATGAGCATTTTTCTCTATTTATTCTCGACAGAACATGCAAGACGATTCAGCCTTCTGGTCAAGGGCTTTGAAAATGTCATTCTGATGTTAGTGAAAAGTGGTCAAAACAAGAAATGTTTTTGAGGCATGATAGTTAATTAAGAATTCTGCAGTCACAATGAAACACTGTTCTCTGTGTCTCAGTGTCTATCAATTCAAACCCATCTTGTGAGGCAGCATTTGCCTAATTTATGATGCAACTTTGTTGTTGTCTACTTATAAGGTATAGTCTGAATAAAGATATCTGCTTATCAGTCTCTCCTGATGGGAAATGCTTAAATAAGGTATATAAAGTTAGGTTAGGTTAAGAAAGTGTCCACAGTAAATCAGACATCCACGGGCAGGGTTATGTCCTACCTAGCTAAGCTCCTGGAAAAACACTTAAAGTATGTAAATTAGAATTATAATAACTAAGACAGATGCTTCAATTTTTCATGTGAAGACACTGTTGTGAAAGCTGAATTAGGTAGCCACTTTGTGTACACAAGTCGTTGTGTATTCATGTTTTTTTTGTTTTTTTTTTTAACATAATTGGACCTATTTTTTGCAGTGACAGCGAGGTTCATTTAATGCTGAATGGGCTGTTTTAAGGCAACACATTCAGTTGTTCCATTAGTGTTAGATTGTTTAAACAGGAAACATTGTTATCTAATATTGTACTTGGATTTTGTATTGAAAAGAGCAAGGACTGATCTAAGGTATAGTAGCAGTGTGTATAGGGTGGTGTGATTACTAGAGTGACAATATTCAGAGAATGAAAAAGGCGTTGGTAAATGTTGAGGACTTGAGCTTGTATAGCGCTTTTCTAGTCTTCTGACTACTCAAAGTTTTTACACTGCAGGTCACACCTGCACATTCAAACACTGGTGGCAGGCCTGCGACGTAAAGTGACCATCAGAAGTAACTAATCCCATCCATACACACTCATAATCAGCAGGAGCAACTTGGGGTTAAGTGTCTTGCCCAAGGACACATAGGCATGTTGCTGCAGGAGCTGGGGATTGAACCTCCAACCTTCTGGTTGAGAGACAACCGACTCCACCAACTGAGCCACAGCGGCCCCACTCATGATAAGTATATGACAAGTTGATTCTGAAAAAGATCTACAACAGGACATCTTTAAACAGCATAATTCACTCATTACATGTTTACTATGAAAGGCTATAATTTACATATTTGGGCTTCAGTAAATGAGCTATTTTTCTTGCATATCAGTTTATATAATTGAACTGTAAGGTGATTATTGAGAAATAATAAAAAAGAGCCTTCTTCAAGTACAAAGCAAGCTCAATTAATTCCAAAGATTTTGATTGAACAATAACAAACAACTATGCATTATAAAGCATTATAAAAAAAGCTCAGCAGTGAACACAAACGACGGTAACTCTGCTTCAGTTGAACACATCAAATCAAAGCAGATCCATCTAAAGCCAAAATGAAAACAGCAACACTCAACTACAGCTAGATAGCAGCTGCCTACCAGCTGTAGCTAACGTTAGCCAGAGCACACAGCACATGACAGAAGCAGCTTACATTTAGCTTACAAAGCTTACTTACAGTTTCAAAGAGGCTCACTCTGAAAGTCCCTTCTTCACCCTCCACCATCTCTTCCTCAGTATCCTCCATGTGTGGCATGAAATGTTTCCACCATGTTAGCTGGTAGTATCACCAGTCTGTGTTTGTTGCCAACGTCTTCTTCCACTCTTGGTAGATTCTTATCTATAATAAAAGAAATGTCAATAATTAGCTCAATACCACAAACTTCTGAAGGAAACTGGAGTTCCTGGTGATGTTCCACATGTTGCCCTAGATATACAAACCATTCAATCAAATCAAAAACATTACATTTTAATATCTCTCTAATTCCAACTATGGTGGGATATTAGTTGAAGTGTTAGTGTTATTTGTGGTCGTGCACCTGAAGAGTTTCTATTGGTTGAGGGTGCTCCTTGTACTGTTTGGGATATAAGGTTTCACAGAAGTCTTCGTTGATAGAGATAGAAGGAATGATGTAATGCCATCGTTTCCTTTAATTATCCACACAATTTATGAATGTCAAAAGTTTTTGATAGCAATTATAATAGTAGCCCCCAGACCCACACTTTTAACATACACTATGCACAATGGTGACATAATGTTGGAAGTCAAGTATTTCCTACAGGGTTTAAAAATAATCATAATAAACCTATGTTTCCTTCTACCAACATGGTGCTGTAGACTTTTGGGTGGCTGAGTCTATACTTGTGGTCACTAACGGATGCTGGCCTGATGGTCAGTGCTCAGCCAATCACTGATTTGAACACAAATTACACTCTGTGGTTCGCATACTTGCATGAAAATGAGTCCTCACAGCGGTGGCAGCGCCTTGCTTAATTGCATACTTTTATGCTAATCAGGTTCAGACACATCCTCTTAGTTCAAGTTGTGATGTAGGAAACATACAGGCCCTGAATACAGAAATGAGGCCAATTGTAGCCCATGTTTAACATGATAACATGGAGTGGCCAAGCATATAAATAGTGTGCATTAGCCTTTTTGTGACTGTGGCAGAGATAATGGGTGAAATAAAAAGTGGCTTAAGAGAACATTTCTGTACACATAAATGAAGACATGTATCATAACTATTTAGGAATAACAATAAACAGAGCTATTAAAAAAATGGAGAGGCAGAGAGAATCACTCCCATGATTCCCCACCAGCCTTGACGTCATCTTTTGTTATTGTTTTGATCAACATATCTCTCAATACAACACAATATCTTTAGGGTGCCAGCCACTGTTAGGTAGCAATTTTGCACAGGTTTGAAAAGCTAAGCCATTCTTTCATAAGGCTGTAAGTAATGAGAGCTAAACAGCCCTTTCTGGCTCTTAAATCACACAGTTGGAGAGATCTGATTAATCCCACCACTTATTTTTGTGATTTACATCTGAAAATGAGAACCCCCCCCCCACCCCACCCCACCTCCCTCTCATCCATCTAGACCCCAGACATGCAATATGTTGGAGCACCTGGTCAGCAAGTAATTTTTCCGTAAGTAGGGCAATAGAATTCAAATCATCCAGGTAGTTGTTCTGCAAGCTCTGACTTTACATTATTAGAAAGTAGTCTGAAGCCTTGTCGGTAAGTTATAAGGAAATGTCAGAGACTGTGAACCACTAAGGATTAGAAGAGTTTTCCTTTTAAAATATAATTTCTTTCTAAGAAGTATTTCTTAATGATAAATATAACATAAAAATAATAATTCTTTATGTCTGTCCTTAAATATACCATATTATACTCACTGTCACCTTCAAGTTGTCAGCCTGTGAAAGATGGTAACTTTGCATGATTTGTAGTTAAAAAAAACTCCTTAATTTTATTTTACTGGTCTGAGTATAAACCCTCATTTCAGCCTGTGCCTGAAACAGTTTATTTCAGCTGCTGTCTTTTTAAGGCCCCCCTCCCAATGTACCCACTTTCCTCTGATTAGCCAGCTCTCTGGAAGGCTTCCAGGAGGCAGAACACTGCAGGGTTGCTTGAGGACAGCTGCTCCTTGAACAGCTAATGAAAACGGCTCCCCCTGCCTATTTAGAGGCTTAGCGGTGGTGTGAAAATCTCACTAAACTCTCCTGATAAGGCACTCTGACTTATCCTGAGAATTCTCCTACATACCCATATTTATGGCCATCCAGCATTGTAACACTATAAGTGAGTTTTAAAAGGGGGATCAGCATTATAGGTCACCTTTAATAAACACATCCATTATCCTATATGCTAAATAGCACAAATGATGGATATCCCTAAAAACATGTGCGACTGAAAAGTTAAGCTTGTTATATGTTCTTTATCATTTTAACTTTTAATTTAAACAGGATCTTGCAAACATTCTCTCCTGCCAAAGATCACAGGGTCCAATGGCATCATCATTTCAATCAATCTTTATATTTTAGTGTCAATTCTTAATGAATGTTATTTCAAGACACTTTACGATAGACCTATACAGTCTAGATTTCAGTTTGTTGTTTGGGCCCTGACTGAGGAAAAAAGAAGCTTGTTTTTCTGTCTTATTTGAGTACCTGGTTTGTACATTTCCTAAAAGAAGCATGCTTTTGTCTTGGATTTTTTTTTTTCTGAAAGATTTAGGTTTAGTTGGCATGCTGTGGTCTAAGAAGCTTTAGAGGGATGAGTACAGTCGAGCTTGTTATCATTGGCTTGTTTCAGGGCTATAACTCAAGCTACTACAGAAAATTTGCCATATTTTACAGCTGTGTTTAACACAATAACATCCTGTTAATAATCCTTTTTGTGTGGTCTTTCCAGACATCAAAGGATTAAACAGCATAGGCCTACTTCTGGAGGCTTTCATCCAGGGATTGTAAATGGATTTTGGGACACAAGTGTGTAATCTGTATTCAAGGATTTTTTTTTTACAGCATGTTATTTATTGTTTACTAAAAATATATTAGCTGGGGTTTTGGAAAAACATGAACCCGTCTGCAGCTGGTTCAGACAATACCGCATTCTTGGAAGGCTGTGACAGGGGCGGGTTTGGTCTGCTGTGAGGCTGCAGCACTTTGGAAGGAGGCTAGAACAGTAGACTCCTTGTTTCCATGGTAACCCTCCGTGTGTGTGTGACTGTAAAGGAGGGTGCTACAGTGAAGATGCTTGAGGTGAGTTCATCATGCAAAATGATGTGACCACCTCTTTGCTTAATAACTGGTGACATCTTAAATGTCATCACCAAGTCCAAGTAGTTGGTTGGCTTTCAGCTCTTTATAAGGCACACACTGAACTGTAGCTTCTTTTTTTTTTAGTTTAAGACTTCAGGCTGAAGGTTGCTCATGGTATATTCAAGGTGGGAAACTGACACGTCTGATTAGGATATCTTCCGCCTTTTTTCGTCCCTCATTATTTCAGAAAAAGGAGGAGCTTTGATCTATAAGGAAATCCTCTGGAGAGCTACAATGAGCATGCATGCAATGCATAATATATTTAAACTGACTGAATCCTGAACGACCTACTTATAAACACTTTTTTTTTTATCTTCCGTGACCTCTATAAAGCTAACATGCATATACTGTACTTTTAGGATTTGTGGCATCACGCACAAACTATGAACAGGTCACATGTTAAGATTTCAATAAAGATGTATGCAGGAACAGGATATGACCCACTGGGACAGGCTAACTATACTCCTGAAACTTGGAAATAGAATACTGTGCCTGCCAATGTAATTCAATTACTAAACATAAAGTTAAATACAGTGTCAAGTGGGTTTAAAATGTAAATAAAAACATGGAATCTGTGTTGATTTGCAATAGTTCCTTGATTTGTTAAGAAAATAATGATATAAAAGTCTTTGTTTCCACATTGATGATGCTAAGTGCTAACATGGGGAAAGATATTCATGGAGGATAATGAGGATGGGAAGAAGGATGATGAGATGTCCATATGATAATTCAAATGAGTATTTTGGGCTGATAAATGACTTGTGTTATGTGCAGTGTGACTCGGGGTACTATTAGTTACAGCCAGCAGGTAGCTTCTAGCTAACATGAGATGTACATTGCTTTTCCCATAGTTAGGGGAAATGCATTTGTTTAGATTAATTTGTTGATAATGATAATGAAAATATTGCCTCTTCTACAGTTCTACATTTTGCTCACAACTGAGTAATTTTGTAAATCCAGATATGTTTTTTGTGGTGACTGTGATTTGAAATGTCATTGTCCTCAGTTGTTTTTGTACATTTTTTCATGGGAACCTTACTCATCTGTGCTTGAGCTTTTCATTTTTGTTAGAAATGTAGTCTAGTTTTTTTTAATACTGAAATCAAATAGTCAACGGTCACAAGGAATTAAATTTCCCAAAAATTGATGTCATTTAAATGCAAATAAGGTGATTAATCTGTCTGTGGAGAAATTTAAAGTCAAAATAAAAATCAGACAGTTCAGTAATTCTCTCAGCTTTTTACGTTTTTGAAATGTAAAAAAGTATAAATAAATAATAAAATAAACTCTTTTGTTTATTTTTTTGAGTCACAAGCTGAAAAGGTTGAAACCACTAGAGAATTACCCTCCTGCCAATCAGCTGTCAGACACCAACAGCAAGTCCTTCAGGGTTCACTGAAGTGCTGGTGTTTCATCCGTCTAGCTTTTGGAGAATAATTTAGCCGTCTCACAGCTTTTAAAATTAGAGCACGGTAAATTAAGTACTCTTTTGTGTCCACTCCGTTGTTGTTTTTTGCTCATGCAGTACAACAAATGCACCATGCTCATTTGGCACCACTGCGGGAGAGCACTAAAACGTGCTTTCTAGACATAAATGGTTGGCTTGATGTAGCATCACCAGGCTGCGTAGTTGCAGTTGTCTTAAAAAGCTTCTGGATTTTCAATGGGAAAGAGACCAAAGTACTTCAAAAGTCCATCTGGAGGCAAATATAGCAGATGGGAATGTTTTTGCAGAGCAATTTACATATGAAAATGTTAATCCTTAGGCCAGATTCAGCCATCATCTGAGAACCATTTATGTTTAAATGATTATTGTTTGGAGTGTATGTGCTGAGATCAAAGAATGGACTTTGAGGTAACACAGTGAGTTGTGTGTGTAAAAGAATGGCTCCCCAGCGGTGGGAAACCATGTATGGATTAGGCACGTTGTAGATGAAAGGGTACAACAAACACTTTGTTTCGGTGTTCTTCTTTGTTGTCTCTTGGGTAACTGAGATATTGCTGCTTTCTCACGCTCACACCCACTCCCATTACAAGACGGGTGCTACAGTATGTTGTTGTTGATGTTTATTGCTCTAGCTGCTGGCCATGTAGCTCTGAACACTGCAGCTCATCCCTCACCAATACAAAAATCATTCTCAGACTTCAATTTAATGTGCACCCAAAGGACCAACTTATATCAGAAGGTGTTACACCATGAGACTTTTTAACCAAAGGTGATGTTGAGCTGGTTGCAGTGGGAGTTATAAAGGATCTTAAGAAGTGAGAAGAAGGGGCCAAGGGGTCTCAAACTTCCCCTTCATCGGATTGACCCTCCAATAAGCTGTATTACTCCCCAGGCAGTGGCCATAATACTGTTTATGAAATAAAAACTGTTGTATGTAAACATATACAGACATGTAACTGGCTAATACAATCTAAAATAACTTGTTTTTATGCATATTCACCAATCCAGTAACATTAGTAAAAATTAACATCTTTTTCTGCTTGTTTTATTATTATATTGGTTGGTTTGTATCGTTGAAAGTCTGATAAATGTAAGAGATTACATTTTGGTGAGCTGATTAAAGTCTAGCAGTTTCTAAAAGTCTCAAAACAATCATTAGTGTTACAGCCGATTCACACGGTTCGTCTCGGTACGGCACGCATTTTGTGGCGTTTCCACTATCAAAAGTACCGTCCTACTTTTTGCTACCCTTCTGTTGGGGTGCCAAATCTACCGATCCGACCCTAAAAGCTGGAGCTAAACACTGCAGTCCGTTGATTGGTCAAAATAATCGTCACTTCCTGTGCGACAGCGGTAATAAAGGACGGCTGTATTTTTCCTCGCGGCACACAGTCTGAAACAAAGCTTCATTGTGTTTTGTAACAAAGAACCAAAAGCCAATGAGAAAGACCAAGAATTGCTGGATGTCCTCCATTGTTGCTCTTTGTTTACTGTGTCGCGTTCTTATTATAAATATTACTGACTCAACTACCAAGCCGCAGTGGCTAAAGATGCTCCAAAATAATATATTGCTTTTTCCCATCCTGAAACTCCTTACCTATAACTAAGTACCAGCAAATACAGTGCACCACTGTGATAACTAAATGATTCATAAATATCCATATTATTAGTGGAAAAAACAGTGCTTATATTTTTGCTAGCTTTAACTTCCATAGTTTCTTTGCAAGCACCATTAAAGTTTATGGTCACAAGATAATATACCTGGAACCAGATTATTTTTTTGGCGGGTTAATAAATTATAGTATTTGACCATAATTATTGCCTACTTGAGGACTTCATAGAGGATGCCTAACTCGTATTGGTGAGTGCACCATCATTAGCATTGAACTGTTGCTGCACATTATTTGGTATTGTAGGCATATAACGGGTACAAGTATAAAGTTCAGCTGAATTATATTTAAAAATAAACAAATGCTAGACGTCTTGACTTGGGTCATAATTATTTGTGGTGGTTCATTTCATGTGTGCATTCTTAAATACCCATTTGTTTTGCTTGTGAAGTATTAGTAACATCAATTTTCAGGGATAATTGAAACAATTTTTTAAAATTATTTGTCATTGCTTTTTTGCATCCCCATCAGGACCTGCAATGAGCAATCTAGCTCCCCTAATCACAACCCACCAGCGCTGATGAAGTTTAGGATCACGGGAGGACAAACCCTTACACTGCCAGAGCTGATAATGTTTGAATCCTTTTGGCTTTTACTGAGAAATCTCATTACTCTTGTAGCCAGTAAACTGGCATACAATTCTACACTGGAAACAAACACTTCTCCCTCAAGCAACTCTGCACCAACTAGTCCTTCCTGGCCTCATTATGGAGCAAAATCTCCTCCAAGGCTCCTTCGATAATAACGAGATAAGTCAGATGAGACTTTATACCTATTGGTTTGGTGCTGAGGGCTTATCTTGTCGCTCCATGTTGTCCTTGGCCTCTTTGAAATGAGGTAGAAATATGCTTTAGTTTTCCAATTTTGATTGACAGCCTATGATGAACCATGTAGTCTCTTCTCCCCAAGTGTTTGTTATTTCTGCAAGAAACCAGACACCGCTTTTTTTTGTCACCATCTTATTTTGGTTTGATCTCACGTCTGATTGCAGTACACCGTGCTGCTTCTGCCAACACAAGCAGATAATTATCACAGTGTGCCGTGCAAATATTGGGGCCCTCTCCTTTAGCAGGCTGAGTTTCATTACATTCAGGCTGACATTTCCCTGCACATTAACCTCCACCAAACAACATTGTCACTTTACCGATGAGTCAACCTGCTCTTTGACACATTAATGATTTCACTGTGGCTCAGGCAGAACTTAATGCATTTCCACTGCTCTTTGTTGTTAGTGCAACTGTCTTAAGTTAGAAAACCACTGATGTATTTCGATACTGCGTAATTGCATGCTGGTTTCATTAAGATCAATTTTTCAAACTCAGCTGTCTCTCCCATCAGTATGAGACATTTCTTTGGTATTCTGTTTGATCTTAGAAATCAGCACTTCAGCAAGGAAATGAAATGTCTCTTGGTAGGAGTGTTTCTATGAAAGTTTAAAAAAAGAGTTTAGGTTTGGAGTTCCTGTAGATAGGTTCCCTTCAATACAGAATACTGCTGACTTCACACAAGTGAAAATAGATGTTTGATTTGTTTTTGCTAGATACAAGAAATATGATGGTTAACATGCATGTGGTGGTATTGTATTTATATTTTGAACCTGTATTTATTGATTTTGGATGTCATTTGGAGTCTTCAGAAACAAGCTTTTGATCCAAATATGATACATCAACACCTTAAATTGTTCTGTTAACGTTTAAGGGAGTAGATGTCCTTTACAGGTTTTGGTCACTATTGGTAATTAAGCTGGATAACTGGCATGTTGCTGCCATTGACTGTCTAAAACATGGATGTAGCCCCAAGGACATCACCTATTGGGTGAGTTTTTGAAGACTAATAATTGTGGTAAGCTTATTGAAAAAGCTAGCTCAACCTAACTTTTCGTCATCCTAGGAAGAGGCAAAGAGGTGGAGCTGAGTTGGGCCCTAAGCTTGTTGGCAAACAGCTACAACTCATCCACTTGTAGTCATACAGTATCACACATACCCCTAATCATTTATAACACTTATCCGTCATGAATTAAAAAACGATGACTTAAATAAACTCACCCTCATGAGCTATTCAGATCATATTCATTCTTTGAACCAGGCTGTAAACATATCTATTATTGCTGTCAAAAAGGCATTCAACTATGGGTGTTTATGTTACTTCTGGAGCTTTTGCCGCCATCTTCAAGCGGACTCTCGAGGAACTGCACTTCAGCAATAATGGCTTCATTTTTCAACACTGGAGGTGGCTGCTTGGTTTCTACTGAATGAATTTCCATATTTTATCAGTTGCTTACTTGTTTGGTTGCTTGGATCTGGAGAGTTAGCATACTGTGGCCAAACAGGCCTTTTTCTTACTGCCCACTGCATCTGTAAAATATATTGATGAGAGTGGAGGGACTGAACCAATCCAGTAAAGAAACTGGCTGGGAAACCAGAAAAATTAGCCTATGAGTCAGGTAATAAATCTCTGTTCATTTGTAACTATCACCTTCCACCTATGAGTAGTTCTCGGCCCACTGCCCATAGTTGCTGGTTAATTAGAAAAACAAAGGGATCTCTTTTTGTTTGCAATTGGTTGTAATGCATCTTTACAGCACTTTCTGCTTTAAGTTGCTTGGAGATCTTTAGCGTTACAATTTTTCCTTCTTATCTCAAAGATGAAGTTTTTAGAGGGAGAAGAAAAAAATAAAGTTCAGTTTATTATATCGCTACTTTAAAAAAAATGGCCTAGAAAAATAACAATGTTATGTTTAAAGTCATATAGATATTAAATCCAATGTTTAGTAAAAGATAAACAAGAGGTAAGGTAGCTCAACAGCACTTGGATCTTGATTTGGAAAATCTCCGTATCTTAAAGTCTTGACCAAAAACATTCCACTTCACTACTTCAGAGTCAGAAAAAGCTTCTTCTGAAATTCAACCTTGACACATTAGAGTGCATGCACACAGAGATCTGAGAAAACATTCTTGAAAGATAAAATCACTGTCAATATAACTTAAATATTCTCTGCACAACGATCTGGATCGAGCATTTGTTGTGTCCAAGAAGCAGCAGTAATGACGCACACAGGACCTGTACATGAAAGCTCCATGTGATGATGAAGCAGACACTCTGTTTCTGTGTTTCATTTTGATCTCTGCTGAAAAAAAAACATTTGTCCATTTATCCAACTAGTATATTTAAATTGATATGTTAACCATAGGGAAAAACGGTCAAATTCATCATCACAAATTCAAAATGCCGAAGGTTGCTTTTTTTTTGAAGACTCAAAACAAGATGTTTGTCAAAAGTCAAAGATTACTTCCACTTCCTAAAATGACATTGTGGTCCAACGATGAGTTTGGGTGGGTGTTATTCTTTGTTAAAACTCGGGGCAATTTTGGTGATCAAGGTTTTTAGGGAGATTTCTTAACCCCCCAACAAATTCCAAAATCTGTCTCAAATAAATGTTTCCAGCCAACACTTAAGATATTATTCTATAATATTAAAAGTTGTTGATTTGTATGATGCTATAACTGACATGCCAAATTCAACAAGTGTATACGGTCTCTGGTATGATGTGATTGCATCTTAAAGTGACAATATAAATGGCAGAAACTTCATCTAAAGTCTTAAATGTTATATATACAAAAACATATATACAGATATATGGTCTGAACAAAGTCACAGTCTCCAATCAGATGGCAAGATAACA
Organism: Labrus mixtus; assembly: GCF_963584025.1. Classification (NCBI taxonomy): domain Eukaryota; kingdom Metazoa; phylum Chordata; class Actinopteri; order Labriformes; family Labridae; genus Labrus; species Labrus mixtus. The sequence goes on along the minus strand of NC_083612.1, from coordinate 11,711,998 downwards.
ATGCTGACTTTTTGTTCTCAGTCAACTAACTAATGACAAAGTCTTCATGATGTCATTAACAGGAAATCACACAAATAAGAAGGCAAAGGTAGAAAAAGGTGTTTCATTAATATCCTGCTGGAATGACCGCAGCTGTCTCAGTCTGACTGATCAATGCTTTCACATCTCCACTGAAAAGCAGGAGCAAATCGGAGGTTTTATCATCAGAAGTTCTCTGATTGCAACGGCTTCGGTTGTTTGTGCAAAACGGGGACATGCTGTGTATCACACATCGATGTGCTGATGGTGTCCAACACTGAATCTCATTTCGGCAAACCGAAAAACACTTTGTCGTAGGATGCCCATTAAGCAGTAAAGAGAAACTCAAAGACGATCCTCTGAATAGCCTTCTCATGCTCACTCTGTAATAGTCAGGCTCCCTGCTGCTTGACATTTTCCTCTTCCATTTAGACCATTGCAAACAGGACACACTTTCCCAGCTTATATTGGAGGCAAGAATTTCAGGCTCAGAATTTAAATTGAGCTGCAAACAAATTATAGACCTAATGTGCTTTTTTTGATGAGGCAGATGGTATCTATATGACTTTAACAATAATGAAAGGAGAAGGTGATGAGCTGTTGATGGTCTGCCAGCAGGGGAGTGGGACTGAACTGGAGAAGGTTTCAACAAAAAGCCAATGGCAACAGGTGAAGTGAAGTAGGGCACTTATTAACTGGTGACAGTGAATGGATCCACCATTTCTACTTATCTTCAGTTGATGATTTTAGTATCTCAACCCAAGGCCTCTTTAATTGTAAGATGACATAAGCAAAGGTTAATTATTGTAAAACAGTAACTTCATGGCTAATCTCCATTTACAGATTCTGCCGACCCAGGTCCATTTTTTGGTATTTGAGGTGCTCTGGTTTCTGAGTTTCATTTCATTTCATTTCAAAGAGGAAAACAGTCAGTGTGTGGAGCAAAAAGGGGCAGAACATAATCCATAGCCATGCTGTCCCAGAATTGACATCTAAAGATGATTTAGCTTTAATTATTATCCTTAAACAAGTTAACCTTCGGCGAGACATCAACTCCAACTTCATTTCAGCTTTTCAAGACTGTATTCAGACTGTAATCGTCAGTAAAGACTGTAGAGGATTTGCTGCAAAGACTCTGAAGCTCTGAACCATCTGCCCGAGGAGATCAGGTCAGCTTGGCCAGGGATCTCTTCTAAATCCCTTCTTAAACATAGGCTACTTTGACTGGCAAGCCTTTCCTGGGTTTTCCTTTTTTTCTATTTTATTTCCTTTTTGTATCCTTAAAGAGCCCATATTATGCCCTTTTTGGGGTTTGTATATTTAATCTATGTACCTACTAAAGTATGTTCACAATAGCTAAAGTTCGAAAAAAGTGTATGTCAATCATTGTGTTCACACGGGGCGCGCTGTGGTCCGTCTCCAGTGCGTGCCACCAACGGCACTACGCTCTGCTCCGTTTCAAATACGCAGCGAGTCTATTTTCGCCGGAGTACGATGCAGGCACGCGTCAAGTTGGACAGAATATGACAGCCTGGACAGGAAGTCAGACAAGAAAACGCACAGAGCATCCGGTCAATTCCAAAATAAAACACAATATATGGACTCGCGATCGTATTTTTCATCACTTTATCAACATTACGTCAAAACAGGAACTGAATTAACAACAATGCATCCTCAGAAAGACAAAGCAACATGTTGTTTGCATGTTTTTCTCTTTATTCCCGCGGGATCTTGTAGTTCTCCTGTGATGTGTCATGGGTGCGCTCCGCTGCGCTGACGTCCCAGAAACGGATCCAGCGTGAATGGGCGCGAGCCGTCCGACCGAGCAAAAACGCGGTGCTGACGGACCGCGGCGCGCACGGAGTATGTGTGAATTAGGGGTAAGGCTCTGAAGTGCCCACGTTCAGAGTCCCCACGTGTGCCAAGTCTGATCTGATTGATCGGCCTGTCGGCTCTGCCGTAATTGGTCAGTCGCTCAGCACGGTTCTCGGAAATGTCACGCCCCTTTTACCATATTGGGAATGCAGCCACTCTGGCTCCGAGGAGAGCAAAAACATTAGCACCTTAGCACTACTGTGCTACTGCAGGCTACGGCATATCGTGTGCATGCTACAGAAGTTAATGGGTGTGCAACATGAGCTGCTGGGCTTGCCACAACGAGCCAATGGGCTTAGATCAGTGATATCACACTGACAAGACGTCACACTGGCAACAAATATTTTACATGCAGCTAATACTGCAGCTAACAGGAGGACGTAGGAGAAGCCATGTTTCCGCGGACTTTTAATTTTTACACATAGATGTGCCTAAACATGCACAGGACATTTGGAAAACACACTAAAGAGCATATAAAACCAGAAAAAGCATATTATGACCGCTTTAATTTTCCTTTTAGGCTCAAATAAACAACACAAATAATGTTAGGAAAATGTATGACTTTATCCGATAATAAAACATGCAGTGCAGCTATTGACTGTTTCATTCATCAATGTTGGGGACAGAAAAACACAACTAAAGACTCTACAAACCATGCTTCCATCCAAACACAGATGAAAAAAAAGCCTCATTAAGTAAACTAGTTGTTCGGGATTATTTTCAGTTGTCACTCTCAATCAAAGTCTCTGTAGAAATTATAAATTGTACAGCAATTGAATAAGAAACATTTAATGATTTAGATGTCACAAATCAACAGAAAGTAAAGACTGTTTCTATAATCACTGGGTAATCTCCCTGATCTCTGACTCTACCCACTGTCCTGTCATGACAATAAAGTCATAAAAAGCCCCAAAATAAACCTTATTATATAAATAATCAGTTCTGCTCATCCTCAGGGCATGTGATTTCTTTTAGCAGCAGGAAACGCAACCCCCGGGAGACCCAGCAAATGGGAATTGCAGGTAAAAAAAAAAAAAAAAATCAGAGCTGCTGATATGAATCTTGTTGTTTTGAGGTAAAATGGGAATATTGCATGAACTCTTACTGCTTCACAACCTTGTTCAAAAAGCCATTTTTTGATTTTCACCTGTAAACATATTTTTCTATCAGCCACCCACCTCTGTTTTCATCTCCCCTGCATGACTTGAGTGAATGAAATCAGCGAAAGCGACAAAGAAAGGCAGCATTCACTCTCTGCCTGATCTTTTTACACAGAGAGCTTTTCCTTCAGGTTTTTTGCGCTTTGTGTCTGGATGAGTTGTGGTTGTGCAGCTGAACAAGCAAACACACATTTCAAAACAAACAGAGAACTTTTATCAAATATATATATTTTTTTTCTCCACAAGTTTTTGTCAAAAGGTCACAATGCAGTGACCCCGTGCTGAACCACAACTCAACCACAAAAAACACCTCAACAGCTTTTTATTGACAACAATGCACCCATTTTTCAACCCTAACATTTTTTTGCATTCTTTAGGAAAAAGAGGATAGAAAGAAAACCATCAATGCTCACACATCAGTCACAAGTCCAGTCAAGATTTTTGTTCAAAGAAAAAACCTTTAAATTCCCTTATGTGTTGAATGACTCTCTGTTTTGTTGTGTACATTATTGTCACTTTTTGTTATTTTCTTTATAGGTTGTAAAACTATTATTTCTGTAACCAGACACCAATCAACCATAACAAATTATTTTTATATCACCAGCAGACATTTGTGCTGAGTAAAGACTGACTCACTCGCCTTGTTATCCAATTATTGCCAAAAACAAAAATAGTGTCACAGTGGGTGGCAGGAATGAAGAGATTGTTTGTGTGTGTGTGTGTGTGTGTCTGTGTGTGTGTGTGTGTGTGTGTGTGTTTGTGTGTGTGTGTGTGTCTTTCTGTTAGTACGGAAAACATCATTATAAGCTTTCATATTGTGAGACGAACTAATGGAGGCTGTTCACGATTGGCTGAATTATACAGACAGTTGATGGATGCTTGTATGCTGCACTTCACCTCTAAACAGCACAGAAGGTTTGTTTTTTGCATTTATCTCTAGAGTTGTGAGGCACCTTTCTTATCCCCTTTAAATTTAATTATTCATTTGCATAGACGATTAAAAGAATGGATTCAGGATTATTCCAACAGTAACTGCACCATTCCTGTTTGAACTAATAGTTTGATGTAGTTGTTGGTCTGTTGGTTCTCCTTAAAGCTCCTGTAACAAGTTCAAACATGGTGGTAAAATTGTGTGAAATGATGCTTCTATATGAGCTGCAAAACCAGACCATATAGTTATTTGTATTTGTAATGCACATTAACGCTGCCACGGTGTCAGACAAGGCGATAAATGGCACTCTGCTGAAACGCCTCGTACATTTTCCACAGCAAAGGTCAAAAGTGTGTGATTTTTAAAGGTTAGAAGAAAACAGGATGAGATATATTTGTCCTGAAGGGTTATCAACATTAACTCAAAATTAAAGTTCCTCTTCAAAGCTTTACTATGAGACTGTTCTTTATCATGCCATGTTGTCTGGGATATCCGTTATCAAATGTTTTTTTTTTTTTTTTTTTATGTCACAGGAGATATTTTTGATAAAATAAAAGTTTAATCAAATGAAATAAATCAAAATGCTCCTACTTAAACTTTGTGGGATGAAAACAAACAGAAAGATGATTATTCAATTAAGGTGGGCCAGCTGTGGTTCAGTGGTTTATTCTGTCATAGGAAGGTCAGGGGTTTGATTCCGCTGCTGCATTAGCTGTATGTGAATATGAATAAATAAATGAGTTAATACTGATGGACACTTCAACATTACAGGTGATTAGTTTTGCAGCTATTCAAAAGTGAAGAAAGAGACAAAAGACATGTAGAAAGCTAACAAAAGGTAAGAGGCAGTGAATATGGCAGCCTTGGTGAAACAACAGCGATACTTGACTGATGCTCTTAGCAGCGTTCATTACAGACAGAATAAAGTGCTGAGTCAACAAGAATATAAATCACTGTTAAATATTCATCAATACTTACAATACTAAGTCACAAGTGCACATTTTAACACAGTCAAATACATACCGTAGAAAACCACAATAATATTTGTCTATATAATTAAGAAAGTAACTGCTGACAACGCAAACAGACCAAAGCGACAAAGCCAAGGTCAGAGTCAAGGTCAGATACTAACTAAAACACAACAATAGCATCAGCATCATTGGCACTTTACATAGCAGCCTTTGCCATCAGTGTGTGAATGTGTAGGTGTGATCTGCAGTGTCAAAGAACTTTGAGTAGTCAGAAGACTAGAAAAGCGATATTGAAGCTCTGGTCCATTTACCATTTACATGCCTCTCAATCAATCTGTGTTGAGACATGACATGTTCAGCTCCAAATGGTTTCTCCTGCACCTTTGCATCTTAGTTTCACTGCTAAAAAAAAGTCTGCCTCCCGAAGAGAAGTTCAAACATGAAAAGGTTATAGAGGGGAACCTGCTGAGAGTGCTGGCAGAAGAATTTAGCACTGGTCTCTTGGTTTCAGGGAATAAGAGAACGAAATGGAAAAAAAAAAAAAACACACGAGTATAACGGAGAAGTGGCTTTTTACAACAACTTGTGCTTTTTGGCAAAATGCCTTTTTATTGTTTTCAGCAGCACGTAAACGCAGGTGGGGACAGCCCCCCCACACACAAGAAAAATCTGTTTCCCATTTTAGGACATAATAAATGCTCTATCTTGTGTTTGTACCAGGACATTAATTAACACAAACAAAGTCATTCAGGATAACAAATTAGTAAAATTTGAATACAATGGTTATTAAACTCTTAACTGAAGAACTCTTTGGAACTCTGCTTTGATACATGGCCTGTCTCAACCAATCACCAGGTATCTTCACTAAGTTCTTTCTTTTTCTCCCAACATTCAGCAGCTGGTAGAAAGGTTAAAGCTGAAGCTGGGATTCTACTTCAGAATAAAATCCTGCCTCTCTTTTGAGTCTGGTTGCTGCCACTTTTATGTCTGTGTTGGATTACAGTGCACGTCTCCTCACAAAGCTTACATGCTCTGCACTGTTTGTCATGGAGCTCTGAGGTTCATCACTCATTTTAAATCCCTCACTCATCACTGTTTGTTGTATGAATGTGTTGGATGGACTTCTTTGACCCTACGCAGACTTAAACACTGGTGTACTCTAATCTACAAGTCTATCTTAGGTCCACTTGCTTCATACCTTCATCAGTCAGAAGAGAACAGGGACTTCTAATCTTCGATCACAGGACTGTGATGAGGAAGGTTCACCAGTGATACACCTGAACTAAAGGCTCCAACTCGTTTTACCTTATTTTATTAATTACTGTTTATAAATCAGAAAAAAAACAAAATTGTAGTTATATGTTTTATTTTTAACTTTGGGCTGTAGTTGATCTTATCTGAGAAAGTAAGAGACACTTCACACATCGAAAATCTGGAGCAACCAAATAATTTGTTATATTTTATTTTGACTACTAAGATCATTGGTTCCCAAACTGGGGTCCAGGCCCACCTAGAGGGGGCGCCAAAGATCTTAGAGGGGGGCATGAGACTTGGTATACTCTGAGGTTATTGATATTACAGCTGCAAAAATGAACTAAAACCATGATAACACACTCATCTACTTAAACTATCCAGCTTCACTTTGTAAGAAACATGTTTCTTCACTGGGATCAGGCTACTTAGTCAGCCCCACTCGTTATCAGGTTATAATGAAATCAAAACAAATGTATCTAAAGTTTGACAGCAGTTCATCACTTGCATGGGGGTATGTTTATTTTTGATTTTTTTGATTTAGTAATAATAATTGCAGACAACCTTTGATTGACTGACCACATTTTGATGTATCTTTATTTTGATGTATCTTTGCAGTTTGCAAAACCTTAATGATGAGTGACATACCTCTTCCATCTTAAGCTTGAATTAAGCTTGACAAGACATTCCAAACAAATGAATGGATATATAACGAAGACAATGGCAAACAAAAAATAAATCAGTACTTCAGCTCCTCTGTAGATGTGGAGTGACATTGAGCCAGGTCATAAAAAAATCATTTTTTAAAGATGATGTTTCTTATTTGGGTTGAGGAGAGGGCTTTATCTGGATTCCTTCTGGAAACATGAAATGATTTATATTCATTTTTGCCTCGAGCTGCTGCTAAGAGTAACTTGCAATTACTAGCAGTGCCTGTGAGGTCAAGAAATGAATATGTTCTACAGCTCAGCGCAACATGTAGAAACAGGTGTGAAGCAATGAGGTTTAAAAATAGCCAACACAACTCTGCAGAATACTTTAGCTATATATACACTTCATTATTAGAACTTTCAATTATACCTTGAAGCCAAAATTGCATGAAGTTCCAACTTTAGTAACTATGGCCACAGTGTGTTATTACGTTTTTATCTCATTTACAAACTTACACTGAGGTGAAGTATAATAAAGATGGTGTTCACACTTTCCTAACACGTGTACAAGTATTAATTGCTCATGACACGTTTATTCAACTATGAAAACAGGCTCTTACATTCTAGGTATTTGGCTCTAAACTTGTAGGTGTGAATGCATAGACGGGGAATATTAATGGATGAAGCCTGAGTGACCTCATCCATCTGTTAATGCAGGGGGCTTTGGAGTCCCATTGATGTCGGTCTCCATGCTGGAAATACTGTCTCAGCCTAACTGTCAGTCAAACCTAACAACAGGCTGAGAGCTGGAGCTGAGGTGGCTTTTAAGCCTCTTGACAAACAGTTACATCGCACCTGCCTGTCAATCAGGTCAGCTACGAGTCTTATTGTGAAAAGTGCTACTAGAAAACTCTTATACATATATGCTGTCAATATAGTTGTGCACTTTAGACAGTGTCAAGGACTTTGCTTGCAATTTCTGATTAATTAATTCCTCTCCTTATCACCTGTCATATAGTATGAAATTGATATAGGTTCAGTACTGTTGTTCATTAAAATAAGCATTGTTCATTAAAATAAAGGAGAAGGTATCTTTTAAAAACAGGTGATACGAAAGATATCCAAGAACATTGGAGATTGAGGGTTTCTGGGATTGCATTTTGAGCTAATCTATTCTGCCTCTCACAAACAAAGCCTCCTTAAATCTGGTTGGTCAATAGAACAGGTACTATAAATGGATGTCAGAACACTTCCTACATTTCCACATCCCTGGCCCATTGATTCTGTATTCATATTCAAATATCTGTTCACAGAGGAGGTTGTGATCAGAAAGGTCAAAGGTCCTGACCTAGTCTGACACTTGCGGTCATTTCTCCATTAATACATACAACCGTTTTAATGTTATTATCCCAGTAAAGTTAAAGATTAAAACATGCCCTTTTTGTCCTTTCACCATTTTGGGTTTGGATGCATGGCTGCTCATCATTCAAATGGAAATGTTAAGAGTTTGTGTTTCTCTATCCAGACAAGTCGATGAGCATGAACACAATGGAAGACACACTGAAATCCAAGGGCAGTGTTAGTTTTGGCTAATTTGATGCAGCTTCCTATTGATAAGGTGCCTTCCCTGTCAGACTGAGATCTAATAACCCATCAGAGGTTGACAATGATTTTAGAAAGGATAATCAATGGACACAAACAACCTGATTGTTACAACAAAAACTCCTCTTGAGGCAGAAAGCTCAGTTCAGTTTGAGCAGCAGAGCAAGCGGGGTAAATCAAGGTTATGAGGATTTGCTTTGTACACCTACTGTACAATACAAAGATGCTCGTCTCCAACACTCCAAGAGAGGAACAGTGCTTGTTGGTGAGGATGGCCTTCTGCTATGGACCCCCCCCTTCTAATTCTAATAGTCTCAAATATCGTCTGAAAAGCATCCAATTTGAATTTGGTTGTGGAAATCTTAAAGTAAAATCAAGGTGGGGTAACGTTTGATCCCCTATTAGTTTTTCTTCCTGCTGTTTGTTCAGGCTTGTTTATTGTCAGCTAGTTAAGAAGAAGTCAATACAGATGAATCTCATTCACATATCATTATAGCAAACATCTAAAAACCTATGATAATTACTTAGGGAACATTACACATTCATAAGAGCAAATCTCTTCTGCAGGCAATTAATCATTTACATACATTTAATATGTAAATAAAGGTTTAATTTGAATTTAAATCCTTTACAAATAAGAGCTGGAATATGTGTCAATAATTATTTCCCTCCCACAGACTGAGTGGGGATGCCAGGCTCAGTGGGCTGCCAGGATTGTGTTTGTTTTGTTAATGCTAAGTGATATAAAGCAAATGAGGATTAATTCTGCACAATAAACACTCAACATACATTCCAATGGGGGCTTTAAAAAAAGCCCCCATTGGAAGTCTGCAGAATAGCATGAATCTTAAAATGCTCCACCAGTCTTCAGTTGAAAGCTAGTTTATGTTTTCCAGGGAAGCAGCCTCTTGTGGCCAAAAAAAAAAACCTCCTTTGCAATCTCTTAGAAAAAAACAATGTACATAGTGTTGGGCAACAAAACCTCAGATATCTGACCTGGTGACCTCCCCTCCAACCTTCCTCCTCTGACTTCCATACAAGAAACCACTGAACATATTGTTTACCTTGCAACAACAATTTCTTTTAATCATGACTGTGATTGCTCTTTAACCTTTAACATGTATTTTCTTTCCACCAAGACTACAATTTCTTTCCTCCGACCCCGTTCTGCGGTGTTTGTGTGAAGTATTCATTGCAGAAAAATCTCGTCCTGCCTCCTCTCAACGGTCTACTGAAATATTTACTTGGTAAAATGTGAAATAATTTTTTTGTCCGTGCACTTCTTTGAAATCTGACCTTTTCAGCAGAGAGGCTCAATGGAGAACTATACTACCATATATTACATCGTCTAACTGATGTCTTTTGATTTTGCAATCTGAGCAAGTCCGTTCTATTACCAGTGAAAAGTCCTCTAAGTTTGAGGATTTGCAGATATACAAACATTTTCACACCATAATGAGAGGAAATACTCTAAAAGACACAATAGTTTAGTTATTTGTCACATGATTGAGAGCAACACATTACCATTCCTTACTACTGGTTATAGTGGTTTCCTACTAGGAATACTCATGTGTAACTGTGAAAGGAAATGACAAATTAAAGATATATTCATGTTAAAGGGACTCTATATAAGACACACTATAATACATTTATTTCATAGGCAACATCATTGTGAAACTCTGATTCATTTGTAAGACCTTTCATAAACAATTTACATTAAACTGAATGTCTATGTTGATATAAAGCTCAAACTGCTTTTATAGTCATTTATAATAAGGCAGGCTTAAGCACTTTGGGAAAGTCAGCCCACCTTTGTGATATATCTACACAGCTCAAACTTTACCTACTTCACCTTGCATAGTGTGGTCGGACAGCACCTTTCAGCTGGTGGCAGTCAGCCAGACAACAACAGCTCATGCTGTCTCCTGACTTTGTGGTCAGTCAGTCCAAACGTCTTTACAACAGTAGTCCTTACTGGGGACGGGTCAGGATTTTCAAATATTACAATACTCGTTCCTTTTCCTTAAATTGAAGTTTTCACATGATTTCACCTCTTAGGAATATGTTTTCCCACTATGTTTACAGTAATGAGGTACTAGGGCCAGATGGTGACTGTAGCGTAACTGAAAGCTGTTTGCTGACTGTCAAAAAAAAAAGAAAGAAGAAATCATAAATTTCAGCTGACACATCTGTGGAGTTACAGACTGTAGAGATGCTAAGGAAGTAATTTTGCATCTAAACTTAAGAAACAATATATTTTACCCAGAGACATAAGTAGATAATTTCTGGTGCTATATAAATTAAGTTATTTTTATTATTATTGCTGTAACTATGATCATCATATAGTTTGCGCTCTCTGGACTTTCTATCCACGTCAGTCCCCAGAACTCGTACTGAGTTTGGGAAGAGGGCCTTCATGTACTCTGCTCCCTCCGCATGGAACAGTCTTCAAAAAACACTCAAATTGCAGGAACTCATCACTATTAATGATTTTAAAACTCGGCTCACAAGTTTTTTAATGGCTAATTTTGGAGTGTGTAAATGTTTCACTGCATAGTATTTTATCATCATCACATAATTGTTCTTTTAGTGTGTATTGTTGTGTTTTTTTTTGTTTAACATGATCTCGTCCTCGTCCTCCTCGTCCTCCTCGTCCTCCTCGTCCTCCTCCTCCTCCTCCTCCTCCTCCTCCTTCACCTTCTAGACTGTATTTGTCTCATTTTCTCATGTCTGTGCTTTCTTTTTGGGTTTGTCTTATATTTCTTTTTTACTGCTGCCATTTTGGCCAGGCCTTGCTCGAAAAAGAGGTCATTTGATCTCAAGCAATTCTTGCCTGGTAAAATAAAATAAATAAAATGATATCTAAATCTGTTAGCCTGTTGATTGCCCTTTCCATTATGTGTTCGCAACAAGCTTACAATCTAAGTATATCCCGGTCCATCTGTGAGAATTTTGCCCCACTTGGAGAATATAGAAATGCTATTTAAATACTTGCCCAGGACATTCAAACAGTCATTTTATATGAAATCACCATCCCTATAGCCCTGACTTAGACTTCCCTCCTGAAGAACAACAGAGCATAACAAAAAACATGAAAGATTTCAGGCTCAGGAGAATGGAAAACACTTATGACACAGGAGAAAATACTTAATCCTACAATGTTTAAATAAAGAAGCTGAAAATATCTGGAAAATAAATGAACTTATAAACGCAACAAGTAAAAAAAAAAGAGGCTATCCTGTTGTCATGGTCAGAGCTGTAATAGACGAGTCTTCTTCTCTTACCTGGAAATCTGATGAAGAACTATTTATGTCACATTGTTGCTGAAGGTCTCCCTTCTTCAATGCACATCCACTTTTAAGTGGAGAGAAACGAGAAAGTAGGACACCTTTTCATGCGTCCACTTCACCGTGAATGGCTCACAAGGACAAACAGACTATGACTATGATAAAAAAAGTAGTCTTGCTGTAATGGCAGTATGTCAGTGTCTGCATGTTTCTGTCTCATTCCTTTGAATGGGAAACGAATGGAGTATAACTCTCCAAGTTTTTGCACAGTGCATGTTTGTTTTTCAAGTCGCTGGGTTAATTTTCTAAAATATGGGGAACCATGCTGTGCAGGTCTGCAGGAGCTGCTGCTAGTTTGCATATTTTTAAAATTCAAATCTCCAATTCCATCAAAACAAAAGCAGATGCGGATATTATGCTGTGTGTCTTGCTAACGATATCATCATGAACAACAGATAACATCTGATTAGGCCTGAGACTCGAGTTAAAAGAAGGTAGATGAGCTTGTTGTCTTATTGTTACACTTAATGAAGAAATAAATCTGAGTGTGAAATCTGCTCTAGGTGAGGTTAAAGGAGAAATAATTTCTTTTTATCAGCATTTCTTTAAACATGGTAAAAATGAAATAATGAGTCACTGACTCACCATCCTACTCTGAAAGTGAAAATAACTTTTTTTAGGTTATCTATTATTGTTTTAACTATTTAGCTATCAAAATACTATACCAAGCAACAACAGCAAAGACATCTTAAGAAAATGAATTAGGGGCTAGCTGCTTTAGATAAGGCAATGTCCTGTAGCTAGGGATGCTTCAATTTTCCAAGTTGGTGGATTCCCATGGCGATCTTTTCATACAGCTTGTTTTAATAAACCAACATGTTGCCATATATGATGAAGTAAAGCATACGCTACTGGCAGTCCCAGTGATGCTGGGCTCTATCAGCACTAATGGAACATGTCTTGTCTCTATTGAATGTATATTAATATGGACAGCATGCCACCAAGGGTACTAGAGTATGTGTGAACGAGTGAAGCCAAAATACAATGTAGTCTACCACATGAAAATATGATCAAATTGTGCAGCTCTAGTCCTGTCTGAACTTCATACAGAGGCATGTTTGTGAAGTACGGTTTTCCTCTGTGCTAACTGACACATGTTGACCATTACGGTGTTTTTCTGTGTATTACAACAATCCAGGGTACCTAGAGACAGAGACACTGTAGGATGTATTTTTATTGTGTTGGCATTAATGAGATAGTTGACAGTTGTTATAGGTTTAAGACAGCTGAGGGGCTTAATAAGCATCCCACAGCATCTAAGACAGAGGTGCACAATTTCCAGGCAAGGACTGCAAATGTTTTTTTGTAAATTATTCACAAAGTAGTGTTTGAGCTGCAGCCTATTTTTGAATAGAGTCTTTGGAGAGGGTCTGCTATTAGTGAAATATGGTTTTCATCCAAACTTTAATGGTGCCTTGTTGTTTGTTCAGACTGCTCTCAGGGAGCGCCTGATTGTACATCCTTTTTTTCCTGAAAGCTGGACCCTCTGCAGCCTTTTATTCTAACTAGAGCACTCTCTGGAAGTCGGTCCTTCTGCACATTAAGAAAGTCCAAGTACATCTTGTGACGGACTGAAATGATGATGGCTAATGAAAATAGCTGTTAATACAAAAATATCAAACAGCACACACATCCAAAAACTTAAGTACTGGGTGCTGAACAAAAAAAACATCCAAAAGGTAGAAAAAATACTGAAGCTGCTCCAATTAAATTCAATTTAATGGAAAAATTACCACCTGTAACATTTCGCCCTTCATGTCTGATGAATTTAAATTAAAACAGCTATCAAAAGTATATGTAATGTCGATTTTAAAGCAATACTACTGCTAACGTCACATTTGTAGTGGCAAGCTTCACAAACATGTTGATTTACGATTTGTCGATTATTTCATATGGCAGCAATTTTCAAAATGTCAATCCTTCAATGTCACTCACTGCAGAAACTCAGACACACACTGGCATTATTTAACTGGTCGTTAAATAAAACCGTCTTCTGTTTGTTAAAACTAGACAACAAAAAGTACCAACCAATATGAAATGGCATTTAACAACAACCTCTGAAATATTGACATTAACTTTGTCAACAACAATAGTGGAGGAGAAATGAATCTGACTCATCTTTAAAGGTATAATTTCCAGGTCTAAAGGTGCTACTAATGCCGGACATGATTAACATCACCTTTGACAATGTTTTCACGTTTTCTTTGTAAAATGTCCTTGAATAAAACCAAATATTAAGCACACAGAGCAATTTAAAACAGACAAAAACTGAGGGAAGCAGTTTCCTAACCTGTCAACTGTAAACGCCGGTTTTTAAGCATTCTGAAGAGGTTGTGGGCGCTACCAGTGTAAAAAGAAAGAAGAAGCTGTTTATGAACAAAGGCCCTCAAACTTTCAATAAATAAAAAAAACAACTGAAAGTCACTGGTATTCAGAAAAATCCTCAAATTCTTTTTGCTTTTAAAGGCATGAAATAAAATATGTTGTAATCTCCACTGACACAGGAGAGTTAAGTTTGAGTCTATAACAGTGTAAAGACTGGAAAACGAGTTATGTAAGCCAAATCTCTAACTCGCCTCATTGGTATCGATCAATGAACCTGCCCACCATGAGCAGATATATGAAGGTCAATTTGTTCTTTGAAGCAGTAAAACCTTGAAAAAATAATAGTTTTGACATAAACTGCATCAGAATCCTGTCCATGCTGCTGCAGATCTTTGGACTCTAAATGAGGTTGATCGTCCTGTCTTACATAATGTCCATATGGAAGTATTTCATCATGGGCAGACTTTATTAGTCTTCATTAGTTTAGCTGAAAGAACAAGTTTTCTTCTTTGTCATATTTCTATTTTAACAATATGGCTTTTCTTAAATTACCCCCTGCTGTCTCCACAATTTAATCATGTCAGACGGGTAAGGTGAAAAGGTTTCTCACAGGCATAAGGTCCAGTGGTGATTTTGGTATGAGAATCCAACAAATAAACTGCATGTGAGAGAGAGAGAGAGAGAGAGAGAGAGCGAGAGAGCGAGAGAGCGAGAGAGTGACATAGATCCAGGATAATGTCATCTAAAATCATGCAAAGAATTAAGATCTGACAACATATCCTATGGACAGCTCCACCAAAGGAGAATGAGTTCCCAACATCATATAGTCAGGATCAAAACACCAACATGAGCACAATAAAAACAATATGCAAAACTCATGCTGTGAATAGCGCAAAGCCAATACATGACAGTCAATACACAAGGCTGCTAAACACCGTGTACTACAGTCGGGGTGCCACCAGAGAGAGGTGAACAGCTTGGGAGCCTACGTGGGTGACTACACACACACACATATGCACACACACACACACACACACACACATACGCACACACACACACACACACACAAAGGAGCGCACACACCCATCAAATCCACACAAGGATATGTCCATTAAAAATCGCTTTCTGTGTGTCAAACCAGTGTCATGCTCAGACCATGGGCTCAGTACAGCAGACAATGCTTACTTACTAAGGACAAAAATAACAATGAATTAGACTCACCGATTAGGTTAATGTCTTGAATAGGAATACGGCTCTGTGGTCCTTTATGTGTGCAAACTTGAGCACATGATTTATCGTGAATACTATGATGTTAACTATGATGTTAATTAACTACATATCATTCCCCACTTAGCTAAGGTAGAGCTAGCAGGGACTGCACAGGGCCCGACCTTACGGCGGTCATATCAACCAATGGGAATGCCTCTGTGATCCCGGCCGTCAGGCACAATTTGCTAGATCTAAAGTAAGTGCTGCTTGAGCATGCATACGCACGCACACATGAACACACACACACAGCAGTAAGTGCAGTCCCCTTGCCTACAGGCAGTTTTATGAATAAAATAAAAACAAGTCGGAAATATACTTGGGCAGCCTGCCCGAACATCGTCTATGCGTGAGAAACACTGAGCGAGGTGACCCTCTCCTAAAAGACACAAGAAAAGAAACGACTGACCGATATAAAACTTGAGAACTGCCTTCAGATGAGAGTGACATCCATATCACAGGACATCCAAAAAGTCATGGCAGATGGGAGATGCCACATTTCACATTAAGTGCATAGCCTACTAAGTCTGTCGCAATGAATTTTGTAGCCAAATCGTACCGTTATGCTTTTTTGTTGACAAATGGCATAAGAGATTCTAGTGGTAACTATTGCTGCTGGATGGAGTTTTGTTTCAGCACCAGATGCTGCTCGCACATTATTCTGTAGATTGTGGCTGTCATTTATTGTCATGGTGTTCAAAAATTATCTTCAATCAAAATGTTCCTGTGGGCCACATAGCGGGTTGGGGCTGCCAAGTACCGACCCCTGGCCTGTAATCGTGTTCTGCAAAACAGCGCCCTCTAGTGTGGCCATGCTTCACAGGCCCTAATGCAAAAACGCCACTGATACGGTCCACAAGCCAGAATATCCCTTTTCACCAGGAAGTCATGGTTTGCTCTGCTTCAACAACTGAATTAATTTTTTATATGAATGAATACAGAAAGTCACCACCAAAGCTCAGTACTTTTTTTTTTTTCCAAGATTATAATGAATTGTTTTCCTTTCATTAAAAGGATTCTTCATTTTGTGAGGGCAGCCATTTTCGTTACTTGAGAAAAAGTACTCATCATTAATGTGTTAGAATTTTCAAGGCTGGAAATAACTGTGATTATACAATAGGAGGCCTTGCTGTTGATCTTTGAGATAAGAACTTCTATAAGAAAATTCTGCAGGCGTATAATCATCAATCAGGTGCCATTAAATGGGTGTGAGGAATTGAGTTAATAAAACTAAATTATTTTCTTTCACTGCATAGTTTATTTATCTGAAATGATTTTCTGTAATTCAGAACTCTCTCAGCCGTAGCCCTCTTTGTCCTCCCTCTGCTCGTACTTTGAGATTCCTTTAACTTGATTATTTCTAGACTGGTCTATGCAAGTGGAAAAATGAGGATCTAGGTCTAAAAGTTGTGATTGCTGAAGAGCATGGTCAGGCTTTGGATGTGCTAAGATGAATAAGGATTGTTCTTTGGGTCAGTTTTTTTTAAATTTATATTTGGGCAAATTTCCAGACCAGATGGACGGGGATCAGAGGAACAGAGGGACACTTGGACTGATCACAGAAGCCCTTATGTGGCTCAGGTGTCCCTCTGATGTGACACTCAAGCACTGTTTCATCTTACACATTTTAGCTGAAAACACACAGTCAAAGAAGGATGGTGTATGGTGGTGTGGTTAATGTTCAAAGCTGGGAAAACCCTGCATGTTGACAGTCAGGAAAAGTGTCATGAGAGAGGTTTAAACAATAATTCTGGTTTCTCCACTTTAAAAGGTCGTGTGTTATAAGGCCCGTCTATTGACTCGGACCACCAACCCATTAGGCACTAAACAGTGTTTCTACCTTTCCCTAAGAGCAGTCCCTTTGAATATATTCATTAGAGGAAACTTACAGCCCTGTGTGTCTCATACAGACACTGGAGTTAACATTGTGTATCTGTATGTGACACTAAGGGCCGATAAAACGTCAGACTTGGACAACTTGGGAGTGATAATGGGCTTGGCAACACTACAAGTCCAGAACATTGTAGTGGATTTGAGATTTTTAAAGGTGTGGTAACATCAGGAGGAGACACTGCAACCATTCAGAGCAACAGGACACAGTGTTAGGCTGCTATAGGCTGTTAGGCTGTATGCAATATGACATGAATTCAACACTTACAGTTTGTAAGTAGCTTTTAGAAATCCAGACTGTTTCACATCAGCGGTGGCCATCTTGTTTGTCTGTAACTCCCTCAATGTGTCAATGTGTTCCTTCAGGCTGGAAATCTGTCTGAATAGGAAGAGGGCGAGAGCGAAATGTAATATCAGCTCCTCAATTTATTTAAAAATCAATCAATCTGATGAACTGATTTACAGTTTAAAATCTCTTATTTTTCTAGTTATCAACCATTATTTGCACAGATACCCATTACAGGATGTAAAGAAGCACTTCTGGAAGGTTTAGAGAACCAAAACAATCATCCCAGTCTGCAAATTTCCTTCCTGGTCAGACCACAATGTTAAAGAAAGTTCAATCAAAAACAGTCACTGATACCATGACACATATTTGTGATATCAATGTTTATATTTTGGCAGTAAAAATGAACAATAACTATACAATAAAGTATTCCGACTCAAATTATTTTTTTCTCTTTAAAAAATACAAAAAAGGGATAACATTGGACTCCCCCAATCGTTAACTCCCACATGGTACAGTCCACATAACCACCACCTGGTGAAGGAAGAGGCATTCAGGTGGGCTCGTTCATAAGGGCACTGTCGACATACAGGAAGTGAAACTTCAGGGAGAACAATAAACAGACAAGAAAGAAAACACTTCAGTGATAACATACTAAACACAGCACATGTATTTATCATCTCAATCCAAGTTTTGAACAGTAAACTCAAATCTCAGAGCCAAAATATAATATTCAACAAAATATAATGAATTAGGAAGCAATACGTAACTCTGACACATAGTGTTTAAAATAGGTACTGCAGTCCAAACTCAAAGCATTGGAGAGAGCTGTCTTCCTACCCCCCCCCCCCCCCCCCCCTTAAAAAAAATATGAAATATAAAAATAAAAGATTGTGCACAAGTCTCAAACATCAGGTCAGAGTTGAGTATCAAGTATTAATGGGATAATAAAAACAGCTGCATTCGATAGTCCTGCTCATGTTGTACCCTACATGTGATAAAGATACATTCTCAAAGTTTAGTAGAACTTCACATGCTTTTGTTTAGGTCCACTGTGACAGGAGAGTAGACCTTGCCTCTAGTGGCAGCGCCATTTTGATCTGAATTCTAATGTGAGATAAAGCAGATTCTGAGCCGTTAAAGGCCAGATAAAACACGCTGCTGAAAAGAGGAATCTTCAGCATCGTAATAATTTGAATAGTGATTGACCCTGAGCATCTTTTTTAACATATTCCCCTTGACATTAAATCACACTGTTAAAAGGCATTTTACACTGGGCCGGGGAGTGTGTGTGGAGGGTGGGAAACTGCTGATATTTGCAAAAGCAGGGTAGTAGAGATGGATTGAAGTGGCATCACACTTGCACAGATATGGGAGAAGATCAAAAAGCAGTCGGGTCAGCATGTAGAGAGACAGTTGACTGAGAGGTGGGATGTGCTGGGTCCCATTTTATTTCATTATTTTCTGGGCTGGATGCTGAGCCCTGCTTAAACTATATCTTAAAAAAAATCAACATGTCTTCTAAGTGATTCAACTTTTGCAGCCGCTTCAAAAAGAATGGTTTGGTTTCAATATTGAAAATAAGAATTGAATGACTTGTCACATTGTAAAAACACAAATATTGAATCATGCCACATAGCTGATGTTTTCATGTGTCAATTAATTATTATCTATATTTAAATATGCAGAAGAAATGACCAGAAGAAATATCCAAATACATAATCGTATCCTTTATTATATGACAAACCTGCTCTGTCTTATACATTTATTTTTTGGTTTAAGATATGTTTCTGTTTTTACTGATATTGAGAAAATGTTGTAATGAATGACACAAGGATGCATTCTGTTAAAATTTAATTTCATTTTAATTTGGAAAGAAAAATGTCATTCTTATCTACAGCCCATGTCCCGCTTCTAATTTGTCCTAATTGGTTTAGAGCTCCTGATTAACTGAATACATTTGAGGAAATGAACACGTTTTTTACCACCTGGGGTTCCCGGGAGGTAGACAAAATTTGTTTTTGTAAATAGTTTTTTACTGCTGTAGTTTAATTAGGTGCCAAGTGGTTGGTGTTTGCCAAATGGGAGTCCTTGTGCTAATGAGAGTCATAGGAGAATATTAAGAGTCCCTGACAATGCTAATCTGTGACTGACTTCCAAACACTCGTCGCTGGTCTTGTTCTTATGCGGTCTGTATTCTGGCACTCGACCCATGTTTTTAAAAAAAAACTGCTAAGAAAAATGTATGTAAACCTTCCAAACCCACATACCCCTGTTCAGGATTGATGGCGGTGTAAAGCAGCTCCTCCATCACAACCCTCCTCCTCATTAAAATCATTTACCCTCTCAGAGCATTAGCAAGCTGAGCTTTAAGAGCGGTGGATAAAAGAGCAGATGAAGTGGGCAATCTCTCCACACACTTGTGCACGCTCTGTAAAGATTTTTGCAGTCATTCGCGTGTCTCAATCCGGTATCGCCCTGAACGGCAGAAGTTAAAGAAGAAGTAGCAAGCAGCTCGGGGCTGTGTGACTGGAGTGAGGGTTTAATTAGCTCTGTGTGCTTAAGTAGTGAGAGAGCTATTCACTGTCATAATACAGCTGACCTTTGCTGTCTGGAGACATTTTTTCCTCATTTGTAATTGTAATACAATCCTAAGCTTTAATGGCTCCTGGGTGGACAGGTGTGTGTAGAAGAATGAAGTCATATTCAAATACTACTGTTCCTCTCCACAGATTCAATGAGGTTTTGATTCATCCAGTACAGTATTATACTGTAAGTAGTTTAGAACACTTAAAGCTCCTGTGAGGAGGTTTTAACAGGTTATGAAACACACGCTGACATTAATATTTTTTACATTTTCAGTGGCAAAGACTCTTGATGAGAGTTAGATTGACTGTTAAAAGACAAAAGGATGAGAATACTAATGGGGCATCAGTGTGGTTTGTTCGCACGACCCTAATACAGAGTCCTCATAGCGGGCAGCCTGGGTTCAAATTTGACCTTTCCTGCCTGTCATTCCACATTCTCTCTCCCTGATTTCGGACTCTCTTCGATTGTCCTGGCACTCCAATAAAGTCATAAAATGTTGCAAGACAAATGCCAAAAAAAGAAGAAAAATGTGACCAATGGGAATGCCTCTGTGACCCTGTGTGTCGCACATGTGACAGAAAAATCGCAGGAGATGTGTGACAGCCATCATGCATTCATGTACAAGTACCAGTTAAAAGCAAGTTTGCCTCTAACTTTAGAGCTACTGCACTGTAAAAACAAAAAGTAATGAGATAAAATTCTAAGTTAGTTTGATTTCAAGTCTATGAAAATGTTGTGTTTACTCAATATTATACATTTTTCTCCTCAACTAATTAAAAGTTTACCAACTTTGAAAAGTGATTCATATTTCCTTTTTTTTTCTTTGGAATAATCACAAATTTATCTCAACTTATCTTTTTAAGTTCAGTTAACTTAACATTTTTAAGGCAGTCCGGACACTAACTTTTTTAAGTTATAACAACTAGGTTTGTTTTTACAGTGTGTGAGGAACTATATGTTTATTATCAGTGTTAGTGACCCCCTGTCAACAAGCAGTTACCTCTCGTCTGTTGGTTCTGTGCTGTTCAGTCTTAATTATCATTTTCTGACAAAAAAAAATTCACATCCAGCTTCGTTTAATCGTTTACTCTGTCTCTTTTGGAATTAGTAAACGAAGTAACTTGGGTTCTTCGTGCTGTAAATTGCTTTGTCAGCGGACCGACTCTGACTCAGTTGCAAAGTGAGAATCGAAAAAATGATCTCTCTTTTTCATGACGGTTTTGTTTGCTATTTTAATATTCTGTACACAGAGAATCTGTATTAAATCAAGTCTGTTTATAGCAAGTAAAGTCCTAACAGTTGCTATAAGCCTTAGGTTAAGAAGCACATACCAAACATATACTGATAATGAAAGCATTTGATTGAATGTAAGGTCATTTGAAGATGTTCAATGTAATGGCCCAACAGTTTTATTTGACCATTCTGACTTCAACATCTGTCCATGATTTATTTTTCTGCCCTCCCTTTGCCCTGTCATGTTGTTTCTTTTGTTGTGTCGCTGTCCTCTGTGGTGGCTTCACCTCTGCCATGATGTTGGTATACTGAGCTAAAGCTGGTAACAGGAGGTGTTTGCCTTCAGGTGTTTGCCGTTCTTTACCCAGGAGATCAAACCCACTCAACCAAAGTTACACAGAGCAAAGAACGGTTGTGAGGGGCTTTCAGGAAGAATGAAAGAGACTCCATTTTCCCCACAACAAGTCAGTGCACAGTCAAAATGATTTTGTAACTTTTAAAATAGTTACATAACGCATAACACTTCCTACATTACACTCTGGTTGATCTAAATATCTTGCATGCTTTGATATTTCTACACTCATCGTTACTGAAATTGATCAAAGACACCACATCACATTTGATGAAGCTACTTGTTAAATGCAGGCTGGGTAATTTTCTCCACATAAATTTCAGTTGAAATTCTCTTTAGGTCCTGACAGAAATGAATAACTCATGTGCTCTGAAAAAGAAAAAGAAAATCTGTCATCTGTAGCAGTTGTAAAAACTTTGACCAATGTCTGCCACGAGGTACCAATCTGATGAACCAATCACGCCTCCCTGTCTCCCTGCTCGTTCTCTACCTCTTGCGTGCAGTAGCCCACTCTCAAAGGTCGTCACTGATGACAGAGTTTATACTGTGAGTTTATTTACCGTTGAATGAGACGGCGTAGTCTCTACAGCAGGGGTCTCCAACCTTTCTTCATCTGAGAGCTACTTTGAAAAAATGAAAGTGGTCAAGAGCTACTTACATCAATCGCTTGGATTTATTTACATAGCACACATCAGCTGCATTAAGCTACCGTTTGTACACATGTGAAACTGGAATAAGCCAATGCTTATCAATAATCTTAAATTCACATCAAGGTCCAAGAAAAAAACCTGAATATTTTACACTTCTTATTGTGCCACATAGTAAGCTATGTTGCTGAAAATTCACATCAATGTCAAAGAAAACATTACTACTTCACACTGGTTTTTATGAGCCAAATACATGAATAGTGGGAAGAGGTGCATTTACTGTCGTCAGATTTTTTATTTTTTTGTTGACAGTCGGTCAACCTATAGGCAAACTACTTTTGAGGGAGCACATAGGGGAGGGGGTAGCTAGTTTTTTGAAAATTACCAACCCCGCCTTAAATTTGCTGTATCTTTGGTGAGTGCAATGGATCAGCTTGACAGTTTTGCCAGGTGCCTTGAACTTACAGTAGCCACATCTGTTATTTCAGTGCGTGAAATAAATATTCAATCAACATATAGCTTAAATTATTCATATATTTAAAGTCTCCGAGTGTGACTGGAAAGGTTTTATCGTTTTTTTGTTGCAGTGTCGATTACAAAAACATTCAGTGCACTTAAAAGTTATACATCAGAGTGATGCCTCCTCAAACAATCTTTGGCAGAGAGCAGACACCAGCTTGCACAGGGAACACAAACCTGCAAACAGCCAAGTTTCTCTTTGGCCTGCCATCAAGGTGTTCACTGAACTCATGTTAATTAGCAACAGCTGAGCCAAAGCCGCCGTCTTTTGTAATTTTAAATGTCTAAATATCCAAATGTTAGTTATCAGTGTTTTCTTATCAAAGACTCGCGATACCGTTAGCTGTGGTCATGTTTTTTGTTTCTTGCATGTTTTCATTATTTCCTGTTTTTTTACTCACCCTCAACCATGTGTTTTCAGATCTCCTCATGTCCCTGCCTTATGTGTCAGCCCCGCCCTGATTACCCACACCTGTGTCTTGTTATCTCCTGATTGTCCATGTATGCATGCTGCATTCAGGTGCTGCTCGGGTGGTCCAAGTTTCCGAGTTTGGAAGTTGTGAAAACAGTGTTGATGCTACGAAGAAGATCAGTGAAATGTTAAAGTGATATTTCAGCAAAAAGTTGATATACAATACTTGAATTAATAAAAAGTATATGTTAACTTTAACAAAACATATTTTGCCCCCCATGTGATGACGATTCTGACGTCAAGTCGGGAAGTCCGGCACCTACAGTAATTATTTTCCGAGTTTCCGACTTGTTGTTCCGACTTGAGCAGGTGTTCATGTGCATTTCACAACTCGGAAACTCGTTTTTCCGATGTGTCCGACACCACATGAATGCAGCACTAGTCCCAGTGTGTTCTCCCTCATATTCCCAGTTTGTAGTGTTTCCATCATGTACCTTTGCCTAGTGTTTTCCTCATAGCAGTCATGTGTATGATCTCTGCCTGTTTTTTGACCCAGCCTTTAACCTACTCCTCTGGATTTGTTTGCTGCCTGTTTTTTGTACCGAACCTCGGACTTCATTAAATGTTTCACCCTTTTGATCGCTCCCACTGAGTCTACATTTGAATCCATGGCGTGCTTATCTTTGTGTCACGTTGTAAAGCTGTATCAGATAATAGCCACAAAAAGTCTTTCCCTGATGCTCTTTATTTAAAACTAGGAGGGGCTGAAACCCAGGCTGCTGCTAACGTTAGCTCAGCTTCAGTGCATACCGGCTATACAACAGTGATAGCAATCAAGTATAGACGTATAAAGCTATAATAAATGATGGATATTTGAGTGTTTTTTTTATAATTCAAGTATTGGAAGAGTTCTAGCTATTGACCAAAACTTCCAAGTCTAGGTACGGGAATCAGTGTTAGGAAGAAATGGTAGTGAAGCATGTCTTCTCTCTGTGCATTTCACATGTGGTTTTAATCACTTTGCTGTTTTTTTCACACTCAATGCTGACACTGCACTAGTCCCTACAACCTACTTTTTCATACTTCTTCCATCTCATTGTGTAAAGAGAAGCTCTGAGGATTTGTTTCTAATTCGAGGGATTTTATGACTTGTCTCTCCTTAATAGTAAAGCAAATGAAATGCATTATCTTTCCAACAGGCAGTGTTTTGAATTCATGAAACCATTGAAATGAAACAGAAACCATTTTCCCAATGACTGGCTGCATTCAAAAAAACAGGTTTCCTGCGAAGCTCAGCAAGAAATTAAGTCTGAGTGATTGTCCTGGAAAAATATCAGCGTTTGCACACGCTGCGACTGTGAGGCGGTAAAATGAAGATGGCATACACACACCACACTGTCACTTTGATCACATCCCAAGCCTGTTTACTTCATAGCAGACTCGAGCATCTCTCTTCTCCCCTATCGCTCCGGACACTGGCAGCTCACACGTTTAATGGCAGCATTTGTGAGATCTGCCGTTGCTCGCCCAAATCCTGGCGACAGGCCCTTTTGTTTGCTGCTCAGCAAGACGTAGACCCGACCTGGAGGACGCTCTCCAACTTGGAAAAGAAAAGATGGATTACAGGCCTTAAAATAGAGCCGTGCACCTGTCGACTAACATTTTCCAGCATGGACACTCTTGGAAGCAGTGACCGCACCAAATGTCACATGGAGAGGAGAAGCTGTGACCGCAAAGCTCATTAAGTCAGTAACTATCATACCAAACCCAAAAGAAGAAGATTTTTATAAACTACTATTGACTTAAAATGTATGAGTGTCACATAGTTTTGAAAGCTGGAGACTGATCGGTGTTGAGATGAAGACATTTGAAGGTGAAGGAGTGTTTTTAGATTTAAAAAAAAAAACAAGATATTTATGTGTGTGCCTTAATTCTACTTTCCCTGTTTATTTGCATATTTTCTCCGTGCTGAACTAGTTTTTTAATTCTTTGTTTATCCACCTGTGTTTATTGTGTGACTGCCGTGTTATTCGGATGGATCTAAGAACTCCCCGGAGACCTCCTGTTCTTTCTCTTTCCTCCAGTTTTATCTTCTTTTCTATCATGAAAAACAATCATGAAGTGAAGTCAAAAAAGCTTCTGAATAAGCACAGATTTTCTTCACAATTTGAAAAACAATTTGAACTTGCAAGGTCGAGTCCTTCACGAAGTTATCGACTCTCAGGAGTTATCCACTTTGCAATGACTTTATAAGTAGGCAGGCCCCAATTAAATCTTAATAGTGTTCAACACACCATTAGTAAAGCATGATTGTAATTATGATCCAGTAGCTGCCATAAGGTCCAGCATTAACTATTATGTTTTTAGGTAACATTGAAATTGCTATTTTCTGGGGCGTGGGTGGCGCAGTGGTTAGTGTGCGTGCCCCATGTATAGAGGCTGTAGTCCTTCAAGCGGGCGGCCCGGGTACGAATCTGGCCTGTGGGTCCCTTCCCGCATGTCATTTCCATCTCTCTCTCTCCCTGATTTCCACTGTCCTATCTCTCCAATAAAAGCCCAAAAATAAATCTTTAAAAAAAAAAAATGCTATTATATGCTACTATAAACATGGTCTCAGGAGATTGAACAAATAAGTCCTACCATTCTTTTACTCACCAATAGTTTGTTACCAATTTACAATAATGTGGATGCCTTATAGCACAGCTCTACTGCTTCAGGCGATGACGCTAGGGATCGCGCCGGGGCACTCAACTAGCTGCTTGATGGGCGTATACCCGTTTTATGGCTGTTGGCATATTATTTTATTTAGTTGTCCCTCCTTTTTGCTGTTTGTTACGCAATTGGTGAAGTAGTCTCAATGAATGCACCTCATTGGAAAGATGCGTGGCTAGTCCGGGCGGTTGCTGTACTCATTTGCATAGAATAGACATCAGGTCTATTCCTGTCCAGCGAGCGAGCTGGAGCCCTTCTCGAGAGGCGCCACAAAGATCCCATAATGCATTGCGCGACTGCCTCTCCAGCTATCCATAGGAAATGAATGGAGAGCGTTGAGACGCTATCCGTTGTCGGAAACCAGTGGAGCCGTACCGTTATTTAAATTGAGGCTGATTTCTCACGCCTCAATGCAGAACATTGATATTCAGATTGTCAAAAAGTGAGAGTTGTTAATTTCTCTTGTCTTGAAGTCCAATAGTTTCCTTTTAGACAGTTGTTTGGACAAAACCGAGCAGCAACCTCCAGTGTTGAAAAATTAAGCCGATGCTGAAGTGCAAAATCCTGCAGTTCATTGAGCGGCCACATGAGGCTGGTCGCAGAAGCACCAGAAGTCACATACACTCCCATTCAAAAAAGACAGTTTGGATTTAATGAAGGATAAGCGCCATTTCAAGTAGGCGTGTGTCTGACCTGATAGCGATCCAGCTCTATCCTGTAGTTAGGTCGACTAAAAGGTAGGTTGAGACACCATTTCCTGCAGATGGGTGACATCACTCAGACTTCTTCCTTTAATATTTACAGTCTGGACAAAACAAGACAACTGAAGACATCCTCTTGTAAGCTTTGATTTAGTAAAGGGCATCCTTTATATTTTGTGATGTTTTGTAAAAGTGATCAGCTAATCTATACTAAAAAATACAAACTGATTTATCTGAGACAAAGATCAAGTTACAGCAGTTGGCAGCCAAAGTGGAAACATTGTACATAACGACACATGCAAAAAAAAAAAAAGTAATGCAAAAATAAATCAGTCGAGATCTTGAAAAAAACAATCGAGATCTACTTGGTATTTGGAGAAAACGTAGTAAAATAAAATATATAGATGGTTGTCCTCTTAGGGCTTCCGTAGATTCTAACTTTAATGTATTTTTAATCAGTAATGTTTCAGTGATCACATAAGACTTTGATAAACTATAAAATTCATACTCTGTGAAATGGATGTAATTCAATCATCATCAAGTCATTCAGGTCAGAAAATAAATGAAAGTTCTGAGTAAAAAAAGCTGGATTCTGATTTGGCTTTTACCTCAGATGTCAGTGCCCCAATATTTACAAGCCATAAGTCTTGATGGCGCTTTGCACCATGCACATTTTTTTTCCCCCGCTGTGGATCACAAACATATTCACTCATTTCTTTCCCACAAAGAACCATTTATTCTTCACACATTTACTGAAAATTACAGTTTATTGAAAGGACACAGAAAGGTCAGAGAACACAGATACATGTAGCTAGGAGTTACTACTCAGTGCATGGCACATTCTCAGGGAGACGACCCATTGTGAGTCTTTGGCTCTTTTGCCTCAGGAGTGTTAAAGGCAGAAAGAGTGCTGAAATATTAAATGTTGAACAGTTGGCCAGCCAACTTGAGCCTCTATATTTCAAAATGTGGAGGAGTAAATTAACCTTGCTACAATGAGTGACAAACAATAGTCTAAGTTGGGTAGTAGAAGTAGTAGTAGTAGTAGTTAGAGTAGTAGTTTTTTATTGGTCAATTGATATACTTATCACAGGATACAGTGTCAGACCTCACCAGTGCAAAGGGAATTTTTCTAGAAAGATCACACATTTAGAAAGCAGTGTCCTCACTCAGAATAAAACTCAGATAAGTAAACAACAAATGAACAATCATGAAACAAGTTACCAGTGCCATTGCTACCTTTTAAAAAAAGAAATTTCTAGAATGCATGCCATTTTACTATGGAAGTTTTCAGATGACAGTTGTTGACATTTCCAGTGTCTCAGCGTTCGCAAACAATGCAGATTTGAGTTTGTGTAGCTGTGTATGTCTGCGTTTGTGTGAGTATTTGAAAGTATGTCTGCATGTGTGTGTGTGTGATTGTGTGTTAGAGCGCACGTATGTTTTTGTGAGAGTGCGCCAGTGTGTGCTCTTAGAAAGATCCTCCGGGCGATGCAGGGGCTCTGCATTTTGGATGCTCTGCCGTCCTCTCAGTCGTATTTATGCGGCTTTGTCTTTCTGCTGCCGCCTCCCTCTGCCTCCTTGCTGTCGTCTGAGAGCTGTGTGTCGAGTTTTGCAGTCTGATTTTGGATCCTTTGCTGTAAGGTTCAAAAGATAAAGAGTTATAATCAGCGAGACTGACACAGCGATGTTCCACAGCACAGCACGTGGTGGTTTGTGAGTCATGCAGGAAACACTCCTGTGTATATTTGAGATGCAAAGAACGTTGAGAAATGTCTTTTGTTGCTTAAAGATGAATCTGATAATTTCACTCCTTTTGCTCCCGGCAATTATAATCAGAAAGTTCCTGATTCCTCTGTCAGTCATGGTTCTCATCACATAACTTTTGTCTCATTTAAAGGCTGCAACACACACTTTTGATGCAGCCGAAGAAACGGCTGGCTTTGACAGATTAAATGCTTTTGTCTGAATCCTCTTAGCCCCCCCCAAACAGGATGACTGAAACATTCACATAAGTGTTGTTTTGTCCGCCTCAGCAGCACAGATTACAGATTTAATGGCGCATTTAGGCAAACTTATTTGGTTGAAATAAGGAAATTGGCCATAAAGTTGCAATAAACAGACAATATCAACCTTAAAATGCAAATTGGATTTGAAAAAAATATATACAAGTTAGAGTTTAATTTCATTGTTTCTTACCAATACACACTGCATCTTTGTAGTGACACCACAATGAGGTGATTAATAGACTTCAGCAAAGCCAGTTTCACTGATCACACCTTGTTCTGTACACATTAAGCAGTGCAGCTCATTATCTGAACAGCTTCTGTTGTATTCATAAGGAATTGAAGGCACAACGCAGCAGACGAGATAACATTCTCGTGACAGAGCAGGTCTGGACACGCCCCTGTGGTAAGCCATGATCATGATCATTTGCTCAATATAACAAAAACAGATTTTCTTTGGACAGGGAATTAATAACAGTTGTTTGAAGAACTCTATAAATATAATGTTTAGGTATATCATTTAGATATATCCTTTCATTGAAGTGGGGCAGGGCTGCAGAGTCCTGCTGGTTTTTATTT
Source organism: Labrus mixtus (assembly GCF_963584025.1). Taxonomy (NCBI): domain Eukaryota; kingdom Metazoa; phylum Chordata; class Actinopteri; order Labriformes; family Labridae; genus Labrus; species Labrus mixtus. Next base: position 11,682,676 of record NC_083612.1, on the reverse strand, counting down.
AAGCTCTCAAGAAAATGAGTTACACTTAGGAGTGAATGCAATTAAGTACCCGGTGTGAAGGAAAGCGTTTACGTTGAAGCATAATGAAGTTTAACAGGATTTGTTTTCTTGTTGTCATCCTGCTGTTTTTGTAGATTCCCTGTAACATTTTAAAGACAATTATTGGGCTCCTGTGTGTTTCTTCAATGGTTTGTAATTTTCTTTGGGTTTATTTTCAATGGTTCCAGTCATTTGAGCAATGACATGTTTAAGCACTGCACACAGGCATTAGAAAGCAATTCCCCAAACAAAGCATCTGTTTGTGTTTACCAATGTCACTTTAGAGAAAGCCTGGAGGCGTTCTTGGCTGCCTCCAAATTATCCAGTTACACATCACTCTGCGTGGCGGTGGGTTAGAGCTCTCTCACCTGGCTGAGAGCAAATCAAGCAGAGAGAGGAAACAGGCACCTCTGCATTTCTCCCATCGCTCTCATCTCAGGGGAGCTAAAAAAAATACAAGGTTTGAATTTGACCCTACATTTGGAATTGTGTAATTATTAAAAAATTAAATAAAAAGACTAGTCCATTTCAGACTGAGCCATGGTATTTGATGACTCTGACTTTCATCTGCAGGCGGACTGTGTCTCACTTAATGCGCTCTCTCCTGGCTTCTTGCCAACCTCAGTTGCCGCCCACTTTGATGTGGGTTTGGGATTTTCCTTTTTGTTCCCTGTGTATCTTATTTATCACAGCATAAACACCCCGAAGGACATCCAAACGATTTTGTGAAAAGGTTGATTTTTGTGAAAAGTTGCAACAGCTGTGTCAGCAGCAGCAAAACTAAAGTCAGCTGTCAACTTGATTTAAAACACACATAACAAAAGTGACTCCGACTTTGACCTAATTTTGACTCACGTTGTCGCTGTGTTTTATTTATGTATACAAACAAGCAGAGCAGATATGGGATGCTTGAGATTAATAAAGACAGCGCTTTAAAAGGGGGATAATTCACCAATTTAAAATGTCATGCATGCAAGTTTTCTTTCTTGTTTTGATATGCAGCGATTTATGTGATGTCACAAAGGGAAATTCTCCAAACAGCCTGTTTGAGCACACATTTTCTGAAAAGTGGAGCAGGCAAAAGACGGAGAGGATGGACTTTTTCTTAAAATTGGGGGGTTTGTTGACAGACTAGATGCGTATTAGTGCTAGAAAAAGATGGTAAATTATATTTGGAAGAATATGTGACCTTTAAGCTTTTCCTTATTTTTACATTTTGCTATTTAAATATTACAGCTGATATGTTATGTTATGTATATGTAAAATAGTCAAGTCACTGATGTCAATGTGTTCTCTCACCTTCAAAGTGCAGATGTGGCGATTCTTTTTATTTAAATCCTTCTCTGTGTTGTAAACAAGAAGCTTTTCTTTAAAGAACATTTACACAGAGGGGGCGATGCCACTCGGGGTCTCAGTCTCAGAAATCGAAACCCAAGTAGAACACATAATGAAGGTGGAGAAGTGGCAGGAATAAGGAGCACTTTAATGCAGATTGATCCTCAGAGACTGAAATGCCAATCATTACTAATCAAATTGTTTACTGCAGCGGCGACGGCAAGTGCTGTGCATAAGCGTATGAAGCAAGAAGAGAGGGGGAGGAGTAGATTCAGAGCTGAGACACAAAGTGAGAATTCACCAATAATGAGATTCAAGAGAAAAGTTGCTTAAAGCCTATTTGTTAAGTTTGCAGCTGCTTTTCTCTTTGGGTTTAGTATAAAACACGACTCCTATTAATATATATATATATTGCTGTGTTATTGTTTTCTGCTTCTCTTGCATCTTGTTTTGATACACAGCACAAGTGCCTCTGGGACTAAACTGTTTTTGACTTCAAAAACATGTAACATATTATGTGGAACTATTTCACTACGTTGAGTGTTAAAACAGAAGACGGTGATCTTGTACCGCTTTGAAGCCGTGACACATTTCTATGTCGTGTTTCTTGCAATTGTCAGAAACTCTCTGGCTGAAAGTCTCTCCGGCACAAAACAAACCAGTGAAGTCAAATCTGCAGCATTTTGTTCGAGATTTTGTTTGAAAGAATCTTGCATTCTTGTGCAAATAGTCCTGTGTTTCTAAAAATGGATCAATGCCACTTGGAATGCAAGACAGTCGCTCAGTTGCACAGTATTGCACCGCGCTGAAATGAGATGCATTGTTTTTGCTGTACCATCTGCCACCGCCAAACAGGTGTGACTCAATTCAATAATCTGGATGAGGGCGGCAGTTATGCAGAGGCTTTGGCAGGGCACTGAATCTCACACACTGTATGTGACACGGGCACACTGATTATTAGTCTTGAGGAGATTGGTTGTCTTCTTTGTAGAAAGGGATGCAGCCGTTGTCTTTGTGACACACTCTTTCATTTTCTTTGTCTCACATCTTATATGTTGATCTAATGCCGGCTGTGTTGACTCTGCAGTTTATGAGATGTCACTCACACTCAGGTATTTACATCTGTTTTGCCTCTCTTTCTATGATTTCCTTTCAAACATGGCTGTCATGGTACTTTATATTCACATGTTTATATTATTGTTGATCGGCAAAGTAACAAGTTGTTTTTTTAAAATAGCGACAGAAAGTTTGCTCATTGTCAAAAATCTTCATCTGACGGAAATCTGTATGAAAAGTGTATCCATCTTTGCTATACATCTCCATTATTTCCTTAAAAACGATATGAAAAAACACATAAATTAGCAACTGAGTTGGATAACCTGACCGAACATTTGCTCAATTATCAGGAAAACACACCTTGCACCTTTTTTTGCAACCCAGATTCATCAGGTTCAGGTTCAGGTTCAGGGTCAGATTACTTTATTTGTACGTGTTGGTAGATTTGTTTAGAAGCCAGAGAGATAGATACATCCATTATGACACACAAATTACAAAACAGATGTAACAAGAAACAACCAATAAACCACTACAACAAGATCAAAAATATATATTTATATTTAAATGATAGAAGTGTTCAAGGTTCCACCTACCAAGGGATTTTGGAGAAAGAAAAATCGACCAATAAATCAATACAAATCACAAATAAATGACCTTCTTGAATTAAGCCAGGGTAAAAATAAGTTCTGGACTTAGATATGAAAATATCTCTTTGGCTTGTTCAGTTCAGTGATAGCAGCTTTTTTTCTGCACCTTGGGACTAAAAACCTCCGTCCAGAGGGGAGAAGCTGAAAACTGTGCAAAGTGTGGGAAGGGGAATCATTGTTAAAGAAAGAGGTAACTATTCACACAGGGGCGCTGGTTAGAGCTGTGACTCACCAAGACAAACACATTGCTGTCCGTGCTGTCTCTGCATTAAGACTTCAAATAGAAAGTCATGAACTGTGTTAAATATGGCTGTTGAAATTAATCATTTAATCGATGCATCGCGATGCAGACTAGACGATTGATGCATCGATGCAGGGACAGGATGTAATCGATGCTGACGAGGGTTAGAAAAAAGCATCTGCTAACCGCTAAATGCGGTTGTTTCGCGCAGCGTTGAGTGAGTTTGTTTTACCTAAACACACACGGTGGTGTGTAATGAGAGTAACGAAGGCTAACAGAGGGATTTGTGACAGAAAACAACGTAAATTGAGTCCCGGTCCTGTGCTTGCTGACTTTGTGAGCAGAGTCAGATGGTCCTGCACGCTCAGACTACAGTGCTCTGCTGCAGGCTGAAACGACTCGGTGTTAGCATCTTCATTACAGGTAAAGGTGTGTTTAAACTGATGCCTCGCTGTCTTAAGTCCAGGATAACTAAAAGAAGGGGGCTGTGGCGGGGACTAGTGATAAAGTGATCGGCTGTAAACAAAGTAGACTCCCGACAGTATCACCACTAATAAGTGCACCTCCACTAAAGCTGCGTTCATTCGATGATAAACACTTTCTATTTCCGACAAGTTCTTCAAAATAAAAGTCCCCGGCCTATCTGAAGTTGAAGTGCTTTTAACGTGAAACATCCATATCAGGAAATGAGGCGTTTACAGCAGTAGCAACTTAACACAACTCGTCTGAAATAAAAAGGACAGAAACAAAACTAACACTGAACAAAGCTCACAGCTAAAGGCTACAACGTCCTGAGAAGAGAACACACAGTGACTTAAAAACATCTTTCTCTCGTATAATAAACTAAGGCTACCTATATAATGTATTAATGTTAACTTACAATGTAAAGATATTGATAATGACATTGTTGTCTAAATCACTTTTTAAATTATACAAAAGGAGTTCATATTTATAAGACTGTTTGTCTCTGTTTATGAAAAAGTAGCCATGTGCAGTAATATAGAAAATTGAGGATGAATCGTGATGCATCGAGATATCGAATGGAATCGAATCGTTGACTGGATAATCGTAATCGAATCGAATCGTAAGACCAGTGAAGATGCACAGCTCTAGTTTTTAATGCCATGAAGTTAATTTTTACAATTAGTCTGCAGATAATTTGTCTCCTGAACCTTAATGGGCGCATCATAAGAATATGGTAAGAACTCTGATCCATTGCATCACTTAATAACTCGTGGTTGTTGTTTTTATTTTATTTTTTTACCTTTAATGGGCTTATAGCCGAGAAAAACAAAATATACAGAGAGCAACAGCCTTAATATATTTTGATTAATAATGTCCTGAGGGGCTAAAAATAAGAGCAAGAATTTAAAGCAGCAACCTGCCTCACTTTTCAAATTGTCAGATGTTATTATTTCCATATAAATCGCGAGTGGAGCTCACCTGCTCTGGCTCTGGTTGCTTTTTTCTCTCCGGGGTTGATTCCTCCGTCTGATTCTTGAAGCAGTCGCCCCCGGCCTGTCGGAGTGGAGGAAAAATATCTCAGTGCGGTGCATGAAGTGCATGCTGGGAATTTTCTTTTTTTGTGGCTTCCCAGCTGTGTGTGTTTTCAATAAAAACACGTGATGAATAAAGTGATGCCAGAGCCGTTAATGTGCTCCTTTGAATTCCACTAAAAAGCTCAGACAGACGTTTGATTGGCTTCTTTTACAACCACAGAATCTACTCTTACTTTTTCCCCTGAGCCGCAGCTTTCTAATTAATTAACAGTAAATGAATTAAAAACACAAAAGGCTGATTCATGATTATACTGATGAGCGAAGGAGCTGATTTTCCTACTTTTCTGTTAAATGATTAGTAAAAATACCTTTGTGAGTTATTTTTCAGTTTTTTAGAAGTCACCTCCTCCTCTTCATTTTTCAGCTTTTCTGACATTTTATAAATAAAAAAATCAATCTTAAAATGATCCCTTTAGGTCTACAGTACATGCTTGTCCTTTACTTGGAAAATTGTATTGCCCAGATACAGACAACAGAATAATTGAAGTATACAGATTAACAGCCTTGATAGCCTACCTAACTACACAATATGTCACCGCGGGGTTTTTTTTACTGCAAAATATGCATTTATGGATGAAATGAATTGCCAATAGCAGAGCTGACCGATAAATTGTCCAGCCGATAAAATCATCCGATATCAGCATATCAAGTGAATATCGGTATTGTCTACTTTTATCGCAGGTATGTTCCGATATTACTCAATTTATTCACCAGTCAAAGAGCATTTTAATTGAGTTTCATCGTATCAAACTAGTTCTCTGTCACCAGCAGTGTGCAACATTATCACTCTCCTGAGTGTCAAGCGGTGATGCACGTACATGTGCTTTCCAGTTGAGTGACCATCCTGTCTTCATTGTAAATCGTTTACACTGTGTTTCATAACTGCATTTGAGGGATCAACACAAAAAAAAAAAAAATCTGTACAGATTGAAGATAGATGTAAAGATTTCTTTTCTCCCCAATGTCAATATCGGCCCCAATAATCCCATATCGGTCGGGCCCTAGCTAATAGTGTTATTAAATAAGTCAGGGAAAAGATCTTTTCTATTTTTGGGTCTTTGAATTTCCTATTCAGGAATCTGCAATGTTTATTATTTGTTTTTTACTGCTGTTTTGACACGGATTTGCAGATGACCGCCTGAACACTTTACACTTTCACTACAAAGTATATCAATTCATCCCTCTTATCTTTTTAAGCTGTGAAAGGCTGGGGCCCACATCAATCTCATATCATAGTGTATGAATCATAAAGGTGGAGTCCTGACAGTAGCTGCCTGGATTCAGTTTCAAACCCTAACCCTGTGCTGTATGCCGCCCCCACCCCCCTTTATCTCCAAACTGTTATCTCTACCTTAAGCTACGTTTATCATTTTAAAGCCGGGAAGATTTAAAATCACTCGCTGCATTCTGTAGAGGGAGAATAGTCCCCTTTCCTCTTCTGTCTCCAGCTCTGCACAGGTGAGGCTACTGATTGAAGAAGCAGGTGCACCTGACCTCAGTGTTTAATACCCGTGTTCTGTGCTTCAGAAGGGAGGCTTTTTGAGTAGGGGGCTGCTGCACCGCTGCCTCTCAGACAGGGATTTTGTGTGTCGTCTCGCTGCTTAAGTCCTTCTTTGACCTTTGTTAAAGTCTCTGTACACCCACACAGGAGTTTGTAATTAGTCTGGCTGATTAGACCAGCAAAGACTTGTAAATAGGCGGCGCTATTGTAAGAATGTATCATGAAATAAATTCTAAGCACCAACAAGTATGATAAAAGGTCATCAATTCCTCCTTCCCAAAGAGTTTTTTTTTAAATTAACAGGTCAGTGGAGCTGTCAGTCAAACAAACTTGACCACACCCACATGTTCCTGAAAGGAGGTCTGATCATGGTCTCAATCACTAACACGTGTTCGGGTGTACAGAGGCTTTAAATATTACGTTCTTTATGTGTCGTAGGCCGAGTCCACAAGTAGGCGAGTCATTTTTAAAACACAGATTTTCCTCCGTTTTAAAAAAATTATCCCGTCCACACACGCCATGCCAAGTCAACAACGGTGTCTCTGTCATGCAAATGTTTTAACGCCATTCCTCTGCAATCACCATTTTCATTTTCAAAGTCTTCCCAGACTGGGTCTCGTCGACGTTGGCGGGGTTTTGTGTCGCCAGTGTGTTGTATGATGCAGCAGTGACCTCTGTAGTCCTTTCAGGAGTCTCTGCTCGTCAACATAGTGGGAGACTAGCTCTCTATGTGTATTAGCATATTTTCTGCATCTACACATAAAGACAGAGTTTCTGAAAATTCCCCCTGGGAGGGGCTTCCAGAGGGTTTGTTTTCAGTGACCTTAAAACGTGAAAGTGAGTACGAAAGGCCGAAATGCACATTAAGCACAGAGCTAGAAAAAGCTACGTATTCAAAAATACCCACCTATGTGTGGACAAGGCATTATAATAAATCCCTTTTGAGTTATTTTTATGTTTAATGCGTTTTTGTTGGGTCAATTTGTGGATTGTTGTTAGCTCCATAGGGTGCTTTAGGATGGGGCGTAGGGGGGCTCGTCCCATAATATTTGGATACATCTAATTGTGTGCAGAATGAGAGTTGAATGAAGGTATAAACACCTGTTGTTTTTTCCCACTGTGAGGTCATCTCAATCTGTATGCATTCGTGTGAAATACTGTATCAGAAAACTCAAAGCTTCTTTGAGGAAATTTGGTTTGTGTGGCGTTACGTATGTGACCCTTGTAGACAAAGTGATCCATGTTTAATGATCTTGTCTTGTTCATGCTTAGGTCAAGTTCTTTCTGACAAAAATCCTTCCTCTGCATAGTCAAGCATATCACTCACTGCTTCTCTGACACACACCCTGGCGGCAGCAATGACTTAATCAGCAATGACTTAAACAACTAAATCGAAATAATCAAATGTCCTTTGGTCTGATCGGCTATTAATTTAATCTTTGTATTCAAGCAAACCTATAACTTTACATTCCCAAACCATAGCATTGGCTACATGCTAACGACACTAAGACAAACTTCCCCTCCTCTTTTCCTTCCTTTAGGGACAAGAGGACAGGGAGGCTGATGTGCTAATGTTCACCAGCAAACACAATATGTGGGTCTCTGTTTCAAATACATCTCTTATCTGTATCACAATGTTTCTCTCTCTCGCTGCAGGTTTTTATAACACAGCCAAAATTATATAATCAATTTTGGGACATTGGCAAACATTGTTTTTGGCACAATTTCATTAAAGGACAATCTCTTGTACAGGGTTTCCACAGAGGGTAATTTCCTCTCTGGGTGGCATCTCTCCATACTCCCCTGTCTGCAGCGCTCTATCAGCCGAGATCTGTAATAGCTCTTGATAGCCACTTGTCAGAAATCCTTATGGACCCTGTTTCCTTCCCCTGCTTTCTTCACATCCTCTTACTTTTGACAGGCTTGGAGATACTCATTCACAGCTTCCCTGATAACTGACTGCTCACTGTTGCCTGGATCTTAGAGCGGTAACTGTGTGACTATCAGGTCCCAAAGACCTTCACAATAATCAGAACAGCAGAGGTCAGAGACGTATTCCCTCTTTCCTCTTTCAATAACTGCTTTCAAAGTGTTAGCGAGACACTCAACCGTCTCAAATGTTACAATAAAGATCCTCAGTGAAAAAGTGTTTGCACTGTGGAAGTGCAGCAGTGAGTGAAACGGTCTGCAGTGAGTTTATACATATGTCCAAGTTTTATCCTTACCTCAGTTACAGTCCTCTCATATGAAACTATAGTGAATTATTTGGGTTGTTGTCTGGAAGTGTAGGCCTGCAACAGTTTTTTTTTTTCAAATGTAATATTTTTTTAATTGAATTGTTTCAATTGATTTATTAAAAAAGTCTATCATTGTCTGATTCAGAAGATATAAAAGCCCTGGGTGGTGTCTTGAAATGGCTTTTTATCTGATCAAGAGTTCAAAGCCCAAAAGTAGTCAATGATAAAATGATGAAAAAGCAGCAAACTTAGACTCTAAACTTTAAGAACGGTTGTAGTAGAGTAAAAAAAAAAAAAGATATGACGCATTGCACGTGTTGGTGATTTATCAGCTGATCAGGTCAGCTATAAAAAACTGATTTTGTGATTGATTTTCTTGAACCTCATAGCTTTCATGAATTTAAGTTTTGAGTTAAAGAATGAGATTGTACAACCGGTCTCTGAAGAGCCTCCCGGTTTAGGGGGTCTCAGCTGACGCTGGTGAGACAATGATGATGTCTGACTGCGGTTATCAATCCATCGCTTCCAATCCAGAATATCAAAATTAATTTAGCTGTTCTCCTCTGACTGATAAAAGTTGGAACTGTTAGCAAGGTTTTTTGTTACGTTTGATTTTTATTTAGTCCATATACTTAAATATGGGCTTATCTGTGTTTTTCGGCCTGTTTAACTGTCAGAACTTAAAGATATTTGATTTACTTTGATATAAAAAAGGGAAACAGAAGCAAACGTTTGCAGTTTGAGAGAAAACTGAACTGAACGTTTTGAACGGCACTCACCAAAATAGTTGCACCGACTACCTCATGTTTTACTTACAAATACTGAAAGTTACATCCCTAACCCCCCAATTCGCACATACTCCGTGCGCGCCGCGGTCCGTCAGCGCCACGGTTTTGCTCCGTCGGACGGCTCGCGCCCATTCACACTGGATCCGTTTCTGGGACGTCAGCGCAGCGGAGCGCACCCATGAAAACATCACAGGAGAACTACAAGATCCCGCGGGAATAAAGAGAAAAACATGCAAACAACATGTTGCGTTGTCTTTCTGATGATGAATTGTTGTTCATTCGGTTCTTGTTTTGACGTAATGTTGATAAAGTGATGAAACATACGATCGCGAGTCTGTATATTGTGTTTTATTTTGAAATTGACCAGATGGTCTGTGCGTTTCCTTGTTTGACTTCCTGTCCGGGCTGTCATATTCTCTCCAGCTTGACGCGTGCCTGCAGCGTACTCTGGTGAAAATAGACTCGCCGCGTATTTGAAACGGAGCAGAGCGTAGTGCCGTTGGTGGCACGCGCCCCGTGTGAACACAATGATTGACTAGAGTGGCAGCCAAGTACAACGTAGTGCGCGGCGCTGATGAACCGCGGCGCGCACGGCGTATGTGTGAATTGGGGGTAACAGTTACCATAGTTTTTTCTTCAAATAACCTCTGCTGTCTGAGCATCAGTAAACCCAAACAGGACTGAACTCTAATGTCTCTAACTAACACAGAAGCAAAAACTCTTTCATGATTTTGTTTGATTACTGACACGACCTCATGTATTCATTGATTTATCTTTCAGTAGTGAGACACACAACCGTAATAAAAACTGTTAACCAACAGATGTTTCATCCAGTTGAAACTTGTTGCAGTTCCTGCATTAAGTTTCCCAATTAATGACCCAAATGAAGACACTTGTGGAGTCAGAGTAGCTCGTCTGATTTCTGATGAGGGACTCGAGCATGAATTCAGCGAACAGATGAACGTCATGGAGACGGGCCCTCGGGTCACACGGGCCATTTCAGTTTAATTACTCTAAAGGCTCACCTTTTCCATCTGGCACTCTTTGACTCCGCCACTCTCTCTCCTCATTACTCCGATGTTCACGGGTGATTTAGTGGCTGTGACAATTCTCTGCACTTTAGAGATATCCTGTCGGAAAAAAAAGAGAGAAAACATTTCAACTGGGGGTTAAAATTAATTGTGCAAATGGCTTGTTGATGCAGCAGAGGCTCTGGGGTTCTCCAAAAGTAAACAGCTCTGGCTCAAATGTTCATAGCTGTTCCATTTATACTTCTCTACTACATTTAAACTATTTCTGCTTATTTATTGTGCTAAATAAATAATGGCTGGAATAACTGTTTTGTGCCCTTGCTGCTACCTTTCATGGATTAGATTTACGTTTCTTTTACTTTAAAGAGCCCATATTATGCCCTTTTTTGGGTTCGTATATTTAATCTATGTACCAACTTTTGTACGTTCACAATAGCTAAAGTCCGAAAAAAGTGTCTGTTTTCATGTACTGCTCCTCCTTGCTCCCTCTACGCTCTGAGTCTGTCAGCTACGCTCTGCTGAGCCCCCACTGTTAGACCCCACGTGGGCCAAGTCTGCTCTGATTGGTCTGCCGATCCGCTCCCTCGTTATTGGTCAGTTGCTCAGCACGCTTCTCGGAAATTTCAACATGAGCTGCTGGGCTTGCCACAACAAGCCAATGGACTTAGATCAGTGATCTCACACTGACAATGACGCCGCACTGACACATTTTTGTCGAGGGGGGCTAGAACCAAGTGTTACATGCAGCTAATGCTACAGCTAACAGGAGGACGTAGGAGAAGCCGCGTTTCCGCGGACTTTGAATTTTTGCACATAGATGTGCCTAAACATGCACAGGACACAGCATAATATGGGACCTTTAAGGTCAACTCAACACAGTCAACCATTACATATGCCGTACAAATATCCTAAATGTATAAAAATTTACATTTTTGCTCAGATAGTTTCTCAAATTGAACAACCACAGTAATAGGCCAAACCAAACACTGTTAAACCAAATTTACAAAATTTGCTCAAATTAAATAAAAAGATTGTCTAAAACTAGCTGGATTAATATTCTTATTTTTATGTAAAAGTCCCTGGGTTTTACTGAATGACATCACTTTAATGCTAATCTCTATTTACAGATTTTAAATACAAATTCACAATCTGGGGGTCTACATTGACAGCATGGGAATTGATCCTGTTTCTGTTTGTAGTACATTTGTAGTCCGAGCTGTATTGACCAATCACGGCTCAGCAGGCTTTGGTATGAGCAGGAAAAACAATGGACCATATGGAAATCAAAAGCAGGCAGAACACCTTCTGCGCTACTGACATGATAGCTTCCATCGGCGGTAAGCTGACAATGATTTATTCATCTTTATCAGATAACGGATATCTGCTATCTGAGATAAAACATTTCAACTTGAGCTACAAATGTTTTTGACGCTGCGTCAAAAAAGCCAATCAGTGTTGAGATAGGCTGACGACTTGAAAAACATCAGAAATGATCGATCTGACCTCCATTAAACAAACACACATTTTAAAAGTTGTTTTCTTCTCATGTCGAGGACAGACCTGTTCAATCTTGCATTTACTGTTTTTTTATAAATATGCATCATGATTTTATAGCAGTAAACTTAGGACCCATTATTTCCTGTAAATCACAAGTGAATTATTTTTATACCGCTGAAGTAAGCAAGAGTGAAGCTCATGAGTAAGTGAGAGAGTCAGATGAACGGGGGATACTCCAGGGGACGTAAAGAACCAAAATATATCGCTATTTACATCCACAGTGTGAACACTGCATGGAACAAAAAGTCTAAGCTGGAAGTTGTAAAATGCTAACCACTGGCTTTATTGGAATAACTGAGAAAACTCCATCTGTTCCCAGAGGTATGTCTTGTCTGTCAGAGGATAATAGACGACGATGGTCGATAGGATCTAAGACTGCTTACATGCTGATGGTTAGCAGGTCAAATATTTACCATGATCCCTCTTGGTTAAGGCTTTTAACACAAAACAATTTGCTTACAGCTCCAAATACAAAGTGCAGCTGATGCTGATGTGAAGGAAAACGTTTTGGACATATTTGATTAAAATCCAAAATATGACACAAAGGAGAATTTACTCGTCATATTACCGCTGACAGAAAAGTCAGACGTAAACTATTAAGTTGTAGATTCATCCCAGTGCTGCAGATAATTCAATATTATTGAAATACAATATGGCCGAGTGCAATATCCACATCGCAGAAGCATCAACTTTTTGATGAGAAGTGAAAAATGAGACAAAACAGAATTTAAATAATGTTCAGCGTGGCGCTGCAGAGAAGCCATGTACCTAAAAATGTTCTTATTCAGACGTTCATTATGACTTTAATAGTTTTTAATTTGAGATGATAGAAAATGATGCCAAACAATGGTCATTCCAACGGACTGCAAATCACATTAGTATTGTAATAGCTTTAAAATGATGATCATTTTTTTAAAATATGGATATAATGTAGTTGTGATTCATCCTGCAGGGGTCATAAATGTATATAGATACTTTTTAGCAAACCATCAGAAATTATTCTTGGTCCATGATGGACCATCCAACAGGACAGATGCACCAACAATGTCATCCAAAGAGAGACTGGCTAATAGCTCTAAATTAGCATCATTCACATGAAGTTTACACAACATGCTTCTAAATAAGTCAAATGATATGAAGCATGGTTTTTTGAACATTGTAACAAATGGAACAGTTAGATAACATGGACTTAATAGTTATTTGGTTAGACTGGTACTGTAAAAGCAACGACATCCCTTCACCTTTGTGAAATGCTTTGTGGGTGTGACTTTGTCTTGAAACAAAGTGTAAAAATACAGATTGTGTGCACAGACTTTGCGGTCTCAGGTGTTTAACTTTACACCAACGTCTAACTGATGTCTCTTTAAACATACACAGGTCAGAAAAAGACAAAGCAAGCAGAATTCTGGGAGACAGATTTGGGATGTACTGCTCTGAGAGCTGAATGTGATGGACAATGATGCTGCAGTGGAGTGAAAAAAAAAGAAGAAAAAAAAGCTAAAGCAATGTCAAGGTGGTGGGAGGAAAACAAGACAGACAGTCAGAGATGAAAAGTTCTCTCTGGAGATTATGGAGCAATCTATATCAGTACCACCTGAAATGTTGTCCAAATGATAAAACATGACTCCTGTGAGGTTGCTGTCCAAATCAGTGGTGTAAAAAAAAACCTCGGTTTTAGAGTCAGAGAAATAGTAAATCAAAAACATAGATTTCAGGAGGATTACATGGCAGGCTTCACTATCAATCTTTCCTCATCACATATTAGACAGCGTCATTTGAATACTGATGAGTGTTACTACGGTGTGGCATTTCAGCAAATGCTGCACCACACCAAGCCGGTCCAGTATTTGGTTAAAAGATGCTTCCTCTCTCCTCCATCCTCATCTCCTCCTGCTGCATTAAAGTAATTGAAAAATCCTTAATCATGGTGGAGGGGAAACAATTTCCAGGTCAGTCGGATAGAGAGGAGGACGCCCAAATTATCACTCATGTTATCTCAGTCTTTATAACCCATTTAATGATCCGTTTTGTGAATTATTTCACAGCATTTGTGATTGTGATTCTTATTCTTGATTGTGATCATATTTGATATACTTCTTCACAAATCTTGATGAAGAATAGGGTTGAGGTTTGATTAAAATATGCAAAATTATTCACATTATTTTCTAGCAGATATATAAAATTGCTGAGTCATGACTTTCTTAAAGAGAGATGTCAGACTCACAGGTTTGTTGTGCTCAGCTCTGTGTTCACACAGATGGGACAGCGCTTCCTTCAGCTTGTTTATGTCATTCAGAGGCTCAAACGTTTCATACATGTTTTTTCTCACATGAATTCCTACTTCTTTAACTATTAGCCAGACGGCTCCACCCACTTAGGGATGCTATTTGTAGAGACACAATGGTAGCTGGACTTGAGCTTGTCTATTCAGTCTTCTGAATACTCAAAGTTCTTTTACACCTCAGGTCACACCTACACATTCACACATAAACAGTAGATGTGGCTGTCAAGATACTTTTTCGGTGCAGCTGTGGCCCAAAGGTAGAGTTTTTCTTCTCTTAACGAGAAGGTTGGCGGTTTAAACACAAAATCCTGCCGTCACATCTCGAAGTGTCCTTGGGCAAGACACTGCGCCCCAAATCTCTCTCGATGCTTTGTCAGTGGCGCGTGACTGTGTAGGAGTAGATATTTGGTTTACCGAAATTATTTTGCAAATGTACAAATGTTTCACAGTTAAGTCTCTCATGCAAAAAAAAAAGTTAGTGGACATGTTTGCCTACAGCTTGTCTTACAATATATTCTGGAAACAAGTTTATTTCAATATCTGACCTTGAGTACAGCAAGTGACATCTCCACCCTCATCCATAAAGGTTATTTCTATTATGTTTAGGGCAATTCAACTCTTTCACCCACACTGACTTCAAAACTTCTCACAACTCCAGCAAGAGACCGTCAGAAAAAGTCAGCAACTCTCCCTATATACTCTCCATATGAGCTGATGGTATCGTGATCTTTAAGCTAAAGGCCTCTTCACCACAGAGGCCAGTCGGTTATTTGATGTGTTCTTAAAGGTCCCATATTATGCTTTTTCTGGTTTTATATGCTCTTTAGTGTGTTTAGTGTCCTGTGCATGTTTAGGCACATCTATGTGCAAAAATTCAAAGTCCACGGAAACGCGGCTTCTCCTATGTCCTCCTGTTAGCTGTAGCATTAGCTGCATGTAACGCTCGGTTCTAGCCCCCCTCGACAAAAATGTGTCAGTCCGACGTCATTGTCAGTGTGAGATCACTGATCTAAGCCCATTGGCTCGTTGTGGCAAGCCCTGCAGCGCATGTTGAAATTTCCGAGACGCGTGCTGAGCAACTGACCAATAACGCCAGAGCGGATCGGCAGACCAATCAGAGCAGACTTGGCCCACGTGGGGTCTAACAGTGTGGGCTCAACAGAGCGTAGCTGACGGACTCAGAGCGGAGAGGGAGCAAGGAGGAGCAGTACATGAAAACAGACACTTTTTTTCAGACTTTAGCTATTGTGAACGTACAAAAGTAGGTACATAGATTAAATATACGAACCCCAAAAAGGGCATAATATGGGCTCTTTAAGTCACAATCATTTCATTAGTTTTTTATAAACTTCACATCACATATCAACATTTCTATTTCTATTTCACCCAAAACCTACAGTATTAATTGGAGGCACTGTTTCCAGACACTGTCTTTTATTTAATAGGCCTAGTAGATCAGTAGAACTCAAAGTAAAATGTTTTTTTTAATCTAAAAATAATCCCCTGTATGTCAAATAGACATCAAATTGAAAATGTTGCTTTTACAGCAGATATCTCTCTTAAAATAACTCTGTCTGTTATGGCCAGTTTTTTGCACAGGAATACTACATGGTGCCTTCCTTAACTGGGTCAAAAGTGGCCTCCTGAGAGCACAAAACAAGATGGTTGCAAGATGAACACGGGCAATTTTACCCTGTCACTGTCAACCTCCATTCCTAGCCTGTCAGCTGAAACAACATGTTTTTAGGCAGCTTCAGTGGAATTGGCTTGACATTTGGAAATGACCACTTGTGGGTGAAGATTGCATGCATTATTTCTTAACTTTGACCGCATCCTTTTGGATTTGCAGCATATTGTAGAGAAAGGATGGAACAAGGAAAGCACTTCACAAGCTGTTTGGTCTCCATAAAGCACGTTTAAGCGCTTAAACTGAAGACACCTACATCACAGAAGGTTCTGTTTAACTGAAGGCTTCATTTAAAGAGGAAAGCATGGGAGTAACATGTAAAATATTCATAAACATGATCTCATATGTGCGTTGTTTTTTTTTTTTTTTGCACTTCTACTTTGGCGTTGTTCTTAAACACTGGAGGCTGCCACTTGTCTGTAACATGTCCCTGGTCAAAAGTGGGTGGCATTTTGGCTGAATGAATTTAACACTCACAATCAACAAATCAAGAGGGCATGCCATGACCTATTCGCTCAGAATGGAAGAGGATGCTACCGTGCTTGGACTGTAAAATAAAAAGAAAAAAAGGCCATTTAGAGATATTAAGTGTTTTTCTTGTAACTTTGAGTTTGATTACTACTCTAGGTTCCTCCACACTTTAAAACAATCTGCTGTAAGATGTTTGAAGAATCATTTTCTCGTATTTATTATTTAAGAATGTGAGGATTAGCCCATTTATACCAGCCATACCTGCTGTCAGAACATTTTCCTCATATCTAGTTTGAAATCATCGGTTAAGACAGGAAATACACAATTTGCTGCGAGTTAAACCTAGCGTTATTAGTGTTCTCAAGTGTAAGTGCTGACAGCGGTTGTGTGTCTTAAGAGTTAAGTTGGAGCCATTAATGGCAGACATTAAGCACCATGTAGAGGGAGTCTAGTTCTAGTAAAACCCGAACAGTAGCTTACGTAGCACATACTTGGCATTAAGCATTGCTTTGAGGACAAACAGGGGCACCTCAGGTAACATTTCATGTGTATGCTAACTGCTAATAAACCGCTAGGCATTTTGTAACCCACCACTCGCAATGACCAAATGAATAAATGATGAGTGAATCACTTTCAGATGGCAGGACAGACGACTCAAACATCAAGATTAGGGCTGCACATCCGGAATCTGCTGCGCCTGCACAGCCTTGAGAAATGGTCTAAAAAGCACAATGAGCATTTTCTTTAAACCAGGTTTTCATAAAGTATTGAGGCTTATTTTCAGACATGTTTTATTGATGCATAATGAGATTATTAACTTTGATTCCTTGATTTCTTACTTTTTCCAGCCCAAATGATGCACAATATTTAAGACTCATTTCAGAAGGAGCCTTACTGGAAACCAAAAATGAGGCGACATATGACATAAGTCACATTTGTTGCATGATGGACCATGTAGTTCTTCCATCACATTTCGGTTGATAATATCTTGCTGGACACTTTTTTTCGCAATGTCAACCCCTTATTACCGCCTCCCTGTGTGGCAGAGATGAATATCCTGTGGATTTATACAGACAAGGAAACAATCATAAAAGTAAATAGCGCTGAGTGCTGAGAGCAGGGCAATGAAACGCCTGCTTCCTCCTTCGGCACAGTGCTCCCAGCATCGCAGACATCATCTCCCATTACTCTGATGAAAATTGCATGCTATCGGACCACAAGCCTTGGCTCTCTCCCCGAGACTGTTAAATATGAAGCAACTTCCACTCCAATCTTGCTGATCTCTGCATCCTCACTCTAATGAATCTTTCACCAGTAACAGCAGAGCGTTGTGTGTGTGTGTGTGTGTGTGTGTGTGTGTGTGTGTGTGTGTGTGTGTGTGTGTGTGTGTGTGTGTGTGTGTGTGTGTGTGTGTGTGTGTGTGTGTGTGCATGTGTGTGTAAGTGTGTGTGTGAGAGGCGAGGTCTTGGAGAGTCTTATCTGGAGCGTCTACCAGAGCTTAAGGCCCATTATGTTAAGTCAAAGTAGGAGCGTGAAGCTCAAAGTGGTGTCAGTGAGTGCTTGAACAAACAGCCCCACACTTACTCTAGGTTTCCAAATCACAAAGCGGATTTTTCTCCATGTGTATTCAGGAAACCCAAATGTTTGTTTTATATCACTGTAAGTGAAGAAAGGCTTCTTCCATATGCTTCCTACAGTCTTTTCCACACTGATGGTTAGTGCCATAATACCCTGCTGAGTGCGAAAGTAATTGCCTTTTGATAACCAACAATAATTAGCTCCTGATTCTGACTTATTAGCATCTGGTGCACTGCTTACTAATACAGTGCCTTGCTCAAGTATTTACCCCCCTGAACTTTGCCATATGTTGTTGCAGATTCAAATAGATTTTTGGGGGGTTTTATGCAGAAATACAAATTTGAAAGCGTACTAAGATCAGATGCAACCAATAGCTTCAGGTTAACTTGTGCATCCAGCAGATGTTTGCTTTGGTCTGCTCTTGATCGTTAATCATACATTAAAAAGCATCCAAAAAGTCTTACGAAACATTGATTGCTACAAAGTGAAATGTGGAAAAGACCTTTCAGGGGTGATTCAATTCCATTTAATTCAAATAAATCAACTTGATTCATTCCACCAGGGGCAACTGGTTTGGAGCAGCGTTTGCATAAAAAAACATCAAACAAATCCAAATAGAGAAAACAGCTAATGTGGTATGATAAGATCTAAAATAAGGAATCAAATGCAACCTCATTTTTAAAGCTAACCAACAGAAGCAATGCTTATGCATGTGAAATAACAGTACTGGTGCCTTCATGCTGTTAATGGGCATAATGAAGAACACCATGCAGAGCCAGCTTCTTGACATTTGCCTCTCCGACAGTGGACTGTTACCTCACCTTCTCAGCTCTTGGCCGTTTGGCTCCTCTACACACAGTAAGTGCTTTTGTGTGTTGTATTTCTACTGCTTCATTTGAGATAAAACTTGGCTCTGATTTAAACAACATCTGACCCTCCTCCACAAGCACAGGCAGAGTGGACAGATGGAGCACCCCAGTAATCTTTACAGTGAGGGTGTTGCTCGCTCAGATTTATCAGAAGGCCCGTCAAAGAGTGCGGCAGCTAGAGGAGATAATGGAGCTGGAAACTGCTCACAAATGGAGTGCTACACTTTGTATGCTAATGAAGTGGGAAGTATAAACTACATTAGCATAAAAAAAATCAAAAAAATCCACCCACGCCTACCTTGAGTTCCGTTCACTTGTGGTTTCTATTGTAAGATGCTCATTTTGCTCATGTGCTCACTTTTCTTTGGCTTGTTATAATGAGATAATGTTTTTTTTTTTGCTGCAAAAAATGACAAGAGTTTAATGGTGTACAGAAAGTGACAATTAAAAAATACTGCTTCATATGATTCAACGGAAGAGGAACTGCGGTGAGGCTGGAGAAAATGTTGGAACTGAAACATGACGAGAAGTAATGACATGTATAAAAAAAAAGGAAATCCTCTAAGTTGCATGTCAAATCTCTCATGCACCATGAAAGATGACGAGTAAATTGTGACTACTTTAAGGAGAGAAAAGCCTCTTAAAGACAGAATTGCTCCTCAGGATCACGGCAGATAAGGCAGCGTGCGCGGCTGTGGCCGACTTGATGATTACAAAGTGACTGCAGCGACTGCTTTTCAGAAATCAGAACGAACCAGTTCTCTGATTGGGGCTGACATGACTGCTTGCTAGAGGGGAAAATAACTGTAGGTACGTTGAGGTATATTTTCAAGAAACAAAAGTGATGTCTTTATTCTGCTGCTTTTCACTTTCTATTTTCTGTTTGTTTTTTGTTTTTGCTCTGTTGAGTCACAGAAATACTTGTTTCGAATCACAAGAAGATATTGACTGTGTAAAAACCTTGACACACATTAGCTTTAAAATGTCAGAGTGTTCCACTGGAAAAAACAAGAAACAATATCTACACTGAAGGCATAATCCTATTTTTACAACAAATCCACTTTGCGGTCAGCTTATTCTTTTTTTTATTTTTCTAAAAGGGATTAAATCCTGAGCCCTTAGTGGGGTCTATATTGACCTTGACTTTGAAAGGCTCCAAACAAAAGCTGTGTCACATTGTGTTAATCATTTCATAGAGAATAAACTTTAAGTCCAATATACAAAAACTCACATAATACCCCCAAGCTATTGGACTTTACCTCCAAAGCTACAGGAGCATAAGAATATAAAGATTGACATAAATTACTTGGAGTGCTTTTTGATTTAGACATGTTATTATCAAGAACAACCTCTGGAAATGTGTTTGCCCGACTATTATATTTGGCAGTAATTATTTCCCAGGCTATTTCTCTCCGGAGAGCGATACTCAGGGCATCAGATTGACAAATAACTCCTGGAAAAAAAGGAGGTAATAATCGCCTGACACTTACATTCATATAGCAGACAGTGCATTATGTGCGCCGTGATGTGCAGTGAGGTGAATATTTTGGCACCGGGTTATATTCCACCGTGTCACCAAGCTCAAAGTTACAGTGTGAATTGAATTTCAATCTGAAAAGTGTTTACACGGAAAGGAGAGGAAGGGAAAGAAAAACAGCAGCATGCTCCATCTTATCTGGGAAGTCAGAGTGAATATTATACCTCACCATTACAGAGGCAAATCCCAAATCCAATTTTTTTTGGATTTTCACTTTGCAAAACAAACGTATCTTCCTTCCATCCTATAAGACACTGGCTCTGCTGTGTTCACACTGAGGTCACTGACAATCAAACTGCTCAGATAATGCAAAGCAAAGTGAATGCTACAGGCCTTTTTCTACTGCAGACACTTTGACATGTCAGAGCAGGAAACCCACAGGTGGAATAAATAAGAATAATGAGTTCTGCACTCCATTTAGCCTTACCTGTTTCGGGGCACTTGGTGTTTTTTTCACACTTGGCTCTCTGACATGGCCTACTGATACACTTTCAGGGATCGGAGCCGGTGTGATTAATTGTTTTGTTACATACACATGTGCTCTTTCTGCTTTGATAAAGAAAATGTCGTCAATGAAAGAAGGGCTAATCATGCTCCTGGTTCCAACAATAGGCAGTAGAAATGGAATTTCACACCCAGCCTTTTGTTGTTGATTCACAGCCGTCCAATAGCACGGCCGGCAGTAATCTTTGAAACCAAAGTCTGAAGATCACCATGAACCAGCATAAAGTCAAAGACGGTGGTAGAAACAGAGGACAGCATAACACCCAACGGTTTGAGACGGAGCAGCTCGACTCCAATCTGCTGGCTGCTCCGGCGCTCTCTGCTCTGCTGATGGATGTACGTGAAGTTGCCAAAACCACTTTTAAAACCAGAAGCAGTTAGCTACAACTTGATTTGCTGTCTTGCTGCTGTGATTGACTATTGACCACTGATTGATTGTACGACTTAAATTGAAAAACAACGCACAATGTTCACTCTCCGACTGCGTGGAAATCTGATGTGTTCACAACACAGTTGGCACAAACGTTAGAGACATACGAGAAATATACGGGCTGATAGAAGTGTGGCACTGGGATGAGACAAAGGAAATAGAGGTGAGGGGTGGCTTCTTTGATTTATGGTCTCATAGTTCAGAGTGAATATTGGTAGTATATCTGCTTCCTATCCTTAATATGTGTAAGGTTAGTAGCGATAGAACAGAGAGGAATATTTTCTTAGTGGAATTTGAACCATTTTCTAAACAAGAAAGAGAAACTAATTAAAATTTCAGACTGTTTTTGAAGTATTTACGCAACTTTTTGACTCTACTGTGAACAATATAAACACTTCACACTGTATGAATGCTCGAGGTAAATGCTTGTCCTCATGAAGTCTTTGCACGGCACATGTTGATCTCTCACAATAATAACTTTGTTGTTTGTTCAAGGACATCAGGACCTCTTTAACAGTAGATCTGCGGTAGGCTGAGGATACCACTTTAACAATTCTTCCTCTAAAAAGAAGATGTACTTTACAATAACCCATGGAGCTCTTTTTGATCAACATTAAACAAGACAGAGCTGAGAGGAATGCTGAATTACCTTGGCATGTGGCTGCTGAAAGGTGACTCTGGAGCTGTTGATGAGTGATGAGTATCTGAACAAGTGGGTGGGGGAGGTGGGAAATCTGTGACTGCTGCTGGGCTGGTTGTGCAGGACGGCTGAGAAGCAGATGTGAACTGTGTCCTTCAGCGCCTTCAGCTGAGACTCCTGTCCCCAAACAAGATGACACACACACACGCACATACACAAAACCAGAAGATGTGTAAATCCCTCCATCCCTTCTTTTATGCATCCACATGAGAAATTTACTTAGGCATTAAAGCCATCGGAGGCCACGCTTTAGAGCGACTTTAAAGCAGCCGGGGAAGCATCGTTAGGCGAGACGTGGAGCGGAACTCACCGGGGTAATAAAGCAGAAGTAATGCTCAAAAGATCATTTACTTTGAATCAATAATAATAAGGGACAAAATGATTAGTTTAATTATTCTTCAGCCTCCGATGCCAAATCTCCTGAGCTGAGTCCCGGAATCACCTGTTTTCCTAATCAGCACTTTTTCTCCCCATGCATTTTTAGCTCGTCTAACTCGCCTCCGGTGACAGGCTGTCAATAACAACATATAAAAATAACATCATAACCGCATAAATTAAAGCTGCTGCTGCATGAGCGCAAAGTGCTGAAGCTCAATATATCTATAATGCATCTTCAGGATTGAAATAAAAGTAGCATGAAAATCGATATCTTCAGAGTTATTTTACCTTGAAACTAAAACTCCACTTTTAAAACTCCACTGTCCTAAACAAGGATTTTTGAAGGCAACATTTCTACACATATATCTGTCTTTGACATTTACAGTGAAAATGGTTCAGAGAAGACAGACCAGATCAGGTAAAATTAAATATAACTACAAATAAAAATGTTTTGTGTTTATCAGTAACTATTAATGCAAATTCTACCAATCCCTGCTAATTCTGTGCAGCCTCACAATTATGGCCAATCACTTCACCTTTCCAGCCAGTTTGACCAATGAACTTGGCTTAAACTTTAATTTATTTATGATCTTTTTACATGTTATGATATTTCTGCTTTGTACCGAGTATTTAAAGAGCAGGTTTGTCAATGTAACTGACATTTATTGATGTTCTGTACACTCTAAACTTAAACTACTCCATCCATATAAATCATCTTTTGTTAGAATAGTTGTAACTTTTGCCTTTTTTGGTCTGACTACGAAGAACACTGAAACAAGTCATTTTGAAAATATTCTGATTCCTGTGATGTTATTAGAATTTTTTTAAAATAATAATCTTCCTCAAAATCAGGCTTTTTTCGGCCGCAGAATTCTATGTCTGATATGCGTTACACATGGAGCATTCTTTATGCACTCTGCGTTAATTGAATCTGTATTTCTGCACGTTTACTTTAGGCTTACAGTTACGAACCAAATGTCGCAATACCACTGGAAATTGTAGGGGCAGCGTCGTGCAGTGAGACCAACAGTTCAAGGCGGACCAGCCAAACACAATGAAAAAGGATCATTTGGAAAATGGTGAAAATTTGAGGAAAGAGCACTCATGTTTTCTGGTAACTATAAACACAAACATGATGTGGCCTCTGCTGGACATAGGGACAACGAAACATCTGAGCGGAGATCGAACTGGAACTGAATGAAGGTTGGACGGCCGAGAAGACGTTCAGGACCATATGAGACCCGGCTCTCATGTGGATGCATTTTTAAACATCAATCCCAACATAAAGAACATGCATATGGTTAGTCACAGATGTATCATTTAAATTTGTACGTATCTTTTTTCATAAGTAAAAAAAAGAAGAAGTGAGCCCTTATTCACCTTATCCAGCGCCGTCTTCTCCAGTTCTTCCTTGGCGATGGTTAACTTGTGCTCCAGGTCCATTAGCTGCTGTCCCTGCAGAAAAGACAGGACATTTAAATTGGCTGAACCCTCTTTGTTCAGTGCAAACAAAGCATTTCTCCATCTGCACATCGTCTTCCCAGCATCATCAATAACACAGATCTATAGCACTGAGGATTAAGAGCCCTCTTATTCCTATGCCAATTGTCACATTTATCCTGACTTTTGAAATCCTGCATTACGGCTCCGTCACACACACTAATACACATCGATCGAGCACTAAAACCTCATGTACATTATACGCTCTTAGCACTCAATGATTCTCTTTTCTATAAACAGGCGAGTGCTGGGAACTCATAAACCCACATAATCACAGCTGCATAATACTGAATAAAAATCTGAAAGTGGTATTCAAGTGCTTGTGCGAACAATGCCCCCGGTCTGTTTCATGACACACAGAGAAGTGCAGAATCCAGAGGTTTAAGGAAGTCAGATAAGCCCGAGTCAATTCAAAGCCACACAAAAAAGATCTCATCTGTCCTTTAGAGAGGAGAAAGGTTTAGTCCTGACAGCTCGGAGAGCGGACTTCCTTAAACCATCAAACCCCTTAATGAGCATCATTGATACAGTTTAATCCCTAAACCGAAGAAAGCACACACACTATAAGATGTCTTTTTACTGTAAATGAGGCCGTCTAACCCCCTATGAGGATCAGCAGAAGTCCCACTGAGGATTTTTTATTATTGATAGATTCATCAGCAAGAAGAAAAGAAACTCTTATTGGCATCATTTGCATGCAAACTGTGTAAAACCAGCCTCAGTGATGGACTCTGAGCCATGAACTTTTATTGGGTGTCCTTTACAGGCCTCTCAAAATGATAAACTGCACGGACTTACACTCTTTAAACACTCAAGGTCAGCTGAGCCAACAAACTGCATCTACAAACTCGGGGTAAAAAGAGAATGAAAATCCAGTGATGGGCAATGAGCCGGGTTGATGGTTTTTGGTGAGTTTTATTGACTTCCTCTTTCTGTTTGTAACACACTGGGAACAATTTCTTGTTTGTTTTTTAAAGAAAATCTGATTCCCATCTCAAATCCTGCCAGTAATGCAGGAATTTTCATGATGAACATGTCTGTCACTTCTTCCACTCAACAGGGCGGCTGAAACGACGCTTAAGTTGTCCCTGACAGATGAGTCGTGCTGTGGCAGTCAAGGACGGGGCAACTTTCAACCGCTCTGGGTTTTCAAAGAAGCCAAAGAATCAGATCCATCTCTCAGTAGTTCTTTTTTCATTTACTAGAAGTTTGGAACAGTAGCACAAAGTCATTTGTAGCTGTCGGGCTTTACACCAGAGGGGATCCAAAGGTGATGAAGTTTGAGGATCAGTTCTTTAATCATGGGCACAAAGGCTTGTATGTAATCTCTAAGAGGCAAATGGTAGAAGAAATTAACGAGTTTTCACAGACATGCATTCATTACTTGTTTCAGGAGATTATGATGAGTACTGATGACAAGAAAACAGCATTTTGAACCTTTTTTGAGACAGAATATTGGACTATTAAAGTATTGAAAATGTCCATTTCATATAATACGCCGTTCCAAGTTGCCAAAAGAAAGAATTTTCCATTATCCTTTAGAATATAACACAAGATGCTGCACTTCATCCTCTTGAAATGTTTATTTTTTGGGCTCAGAAGGAGTATTGCAAATAACAAAGAGTTCTGAAATTAGAGAACTGAAGAGGGATGCTGAGTTTTTATTTTAGTTCATCAGCCTCTGAAGAAAGGGTGAAGTCTGTTTTATACCCAGAAAAGCTACAAACTAACCCTAACCCTTGTCATAAACTTGTCATAAACAATGACTCTTGTTGCCCTGCAATGCTTATCATGCATTATGTCTGATGATATAGTAAGGTCATTTCATGTTTGTAGCCTTCGCAACCCTTGTGAAAATGTAGAGAACTTCAAAATCATGTGTTCTGATCTTGAAACTTTTAAGAAAGTCCACACGTGTGTTTTAATGGAATAGTTTGGAGTTTACAGGACAAATAAGCTGAAGGCTCAATCTCTTATTTACTCAATAATCTTTTCCAACACTGTTGTGTAAAAGGAGAACATATCACAAAGGTGCACATTAGAGGATATGTTAACCTACTAAAATATAAAACTTCCATATTGGGTAATATTGTCATGTATTTTATCTTCCCTGTGTGCCTTGTATCCAAAGCACTGAAAAATAAAGAGTCCAGGTTCTATCGGCTTAAAAGCACACAAAATAAAAGCAGCTGCTCTCTGTCTTCTAAAGGATCTTAAGGACGTGTGTTTGTCTGTGCATGCATGCGGGTGTGATGCATTACAGGGAGAGCCATTACATCCATTACACAGCGCATCATCAGCAGAGAGTCCTTAAGGGACTGCGGGCGCAACGGCCACTGACCCAGAAATGCTGACTTTCAGGGTTAGTGCCTCCAAGTCTGAGGCTCCATCTTCCTGCACTGAGTCCATTATAGAGGTGTGGGGTCAGTCGGGTACTCGCCACTCTGCCAGACAAGGCGTGCAACTACATCAAGCCGTCATTTTTCTTTTCTGTTTTTTTTTTTTCTAAGCTGGAGGAGAAACAGCTCTGGGGGTCCATTTAAAAGTGGACTGACTGAGGAGAGAGGATGTGAGGGATGAATGCAGCTCCTCTGCCAAAAAATATTGTCTCGTAGGGAAAGTCTGGGAAGGAGCTGTCATTCCCTCTGAAGGCTTTAATGTTATGGCTGAGCAGGCGAAAGGGAACCTGTCTGTGTGCACTCTTTACAGTTAAGTACTGGAACTTCAAGGTGTAGGATGAACATCTTGGTTTGTGAATTTGATGCTAACACATGATAGCCACTGCTGTCAACATGCTAACAGAATTAGCATTGTAATTTTAACTTCAGAAACTTTGTATTTTATTTAAGTTTGTCGTTTTATTAAGTTAAGAGGTGATAAGAGAATCTTAGTATCTCCAGAGACTGTCAAGTAGCATGTGCCATTAGTCACTGAGAGTGCTAAAGGGCAGGAGAGACGGTGCCCTTTATATAATTTATTAAGGGTGTTAATAAAGTTTATTGGGAAAAAAAAAACGTGAACTTGAAAGAAGCTGTCCAATCACATTGGAGGAAAGAACACAGCACCATTTCGTTGCCAATGAAGTGGGAGTGCTGTGCCCTGTGGGAAATTTGAGACAAACCATTAAGAGAGAGAAGCCTCAGGTCCCCTGCTTGGCAAAGTTGAAGGATTTACCTTCCCCTCAACCAGGAAGTATATTTAGTCACACAGAAATGAGCCAGTACGATTTGGAACCTATTTTTACTGAATCCTGATGGTACGCTGACAGACTATGTGGTGCATTGTCTGCTAATTCATTTATGTTTAACACACTTTCTTCTCTCTCTCGTTTGGTTGGGGTGGCGTCCCTGCTCACCTTATTAACCAATCACCACTGGTGTTATATCAGCTCATGGAATTATTTGGCTAATATTGCTATAGATTAAGTGTATGCCATTTTGCTACACCCCTGAACCTTGGTGTTTATGATTGTTGTACCCAGACTCATGAAGCTCCCCTGCAATGTGCTTGTCTTTTTTTTTTATTATGTTTTTTGTTTGTCTTCAGTCCCGCCAGGCAGCTGTATATATATGTGTCCTTTTAAATTGGGCAGAAAAATGATATGATCCAACAGTTTTGTACAACATAACCACTTGGATTGCCTCCAGGTCAAGGTGCCTTCACTGGCATGCCCTCTGTGCAGCTGATGACATTTCTGTTTCTTGAGTGACTCTCCTCTGTGCCTCCTGCTCCCCTCGTTCCCCCCTGCTGGGCTTTTGATCACTGCACATGTGGAATACATATGAGTTTTCAAGGAAAAGTCACAGGGGGTCACAGGGACATGATGCTTTTCCCTCCGACTTATCCATCAACAAAAAAGAAAAAGGCAGACGGTGTGCGTCATTCTCCAAAGATGACAGATTTTACAAGACAAAGAGTGTTATAAAATTAATCTAATCCTTCAGCGAGAGCATAATGTTTTGAAAGGTCCACATTAAACGCCTGCTGACATTGAGGAATAAGGTTGTGTTGGCTGAGTGACTGATGCAATTTGGAGACAGCGATTTACTAACAGCAAACAAGTCAATGCATCCATCATTCACAGGCTGGAAATAGAACCACCAACAGGACATCCAGGCAAAATATATATTCAGGCGTCAGGGCTTGGTGCCTAAAATTCAGTCTGTGAGGATTGAGCCCCTCGTTTTTTATTCATCCATGTCTGACACGGCTTTGGGAAAGATGGGTCTAAAAGATCAAAACATACATTTAAGAACGGGAAGAACAAGATATTGTAGCAGAAATGACATTTGAACACTGCAAACAAGGCCTGAAAGGTCAGTGAATGAAGCATCAAAAGCCAATAAATATTATATAAGAATCCACATCTAAGAATATTGATAGTCCTGGCAACGAGAGGGGCTGTGGAGAACGGGCAGTCAGGCAACAATAGAGAATATTCTCTTGTTGGCTGCTCTTTATGCTGGGGCTTCCAGTGGTAGTATGTGAGCTGGAGACCAATTTCTGGTGTCAACTGAATACAGCACTGCACGGTGTCATGTGTAATTTGTGTCTTGGCGATCCCCCTTATATGATCTAATGCATAATTCTGTATGAACTTCCTCCACAGCTGTCCACATCATTTATCCACACAGTTTGCATGATCGAAAGGGATGGGATGGATCTTGCAGAGGGGGAAAACAGAGGACAGCAGTAGGCGAAACCAACCGACTTTGCAGGCTGCAGATTATGAGAGACTTTGTAATTGCTGAGTGAATTAATTAAGAGAATTCCCTGTGATGGGATCATGGTTTCAAGGTGGTCTGAAGTACCTGTTTACTCCTGGTGTGGAGCTACCATAAAGCTACCCCCCAAGCCCCAACCACCCCCCCCCCCCCCCCCCCCTTCAGTTTGAACTTACCTTAAAAATTAAATCCTTTTTCCCGTACCGCAGTTCTTTCAGTTGAGCCTGGATTTTTTTGGACTGCAAAGGAAAGATAAGGAAATAAGTGTTAGCTTATTCAAATAGCGAAATTGGTTTTAGATCACGTAGCAGGATTCTGCCAGCTGCCGCAGAAGACTCCTTTGTGAGTGTTCCCTGGGCAAAGCTCTGGCTTAAAGCGAGGCTGTGGTGAGAGGAAGAAAATATCAAATCTCCCCTTCACTGAACTGTATAGTCCACACAATGATGCAGTCATGCACTGGCTTCTTGCCCACTGTCTAAACCTGAATTCTCCCTCCCACTACACACATTACCGCCAACATCACCACACACATGCAGGTTCCCTTCACACCGTGCTCCTGCCTGTCATCTGTAAGCAGCACACACACACACACACAATCAGAGCAGATCTTTACAGCCGCCCCCAAACAGACACGGTGACCGGCTCTGCCTGACATTCACTCTGCTGATGCACATCAGTGGGCACATGGAGCACAGAGGCTGTCTCCGAGATAGCTTGATACACAGGCGTCCTCAAAGCTGCTCATGATGTGAGAGTGAAAACGGAGGGCCTCCACACGGGGAATCAGCAGCAGCTCAGAAAGTTGCTCTCCCTGTCTTTAGACGGACTGGAGGTTGTTTTCACAGAGAGATTGTAAATGGCTGGTACACTGTGAAGCTTCACAAGGCTGAATCTCAGTAATTGATATTCAAAAGGAGTGAGTAAGAAAAGAGATTGAAATGTCTGGCCTTATATGAAAGTTTATTATTATATGACATGATAACATGCATTTCAATCTATTCAGCCACTGTATTTCTGTATAAGTCCTTTTAATGTCGGGGGCGGCTGTGGATTGGTTGGTAAAGTCGTCGTCTCTCAACCCGGAAGGTCGAGGGTTCGATTCCCAACTCATGTGTCCTTGGGCAAGACACTTAAACCCTAATTGCTCCCGCTGCTTTGTTGGCGGCACATGAATGTGTATGAATGGGATTACTTCTGATGGTCTCACTACACAGCAACCTCTGCCATCAGTGTGTGAAGGGCTGGGTGTGTAAAAGCGCTTCAAGTAGTCCAAAGACTTAAAAAGCGCTATACAAGCTCAGTCTAAATCTCTGTTTTCCACATATCATTACTAAATTACTAATCTTTTTTATATGTGAAAAGTTCTGGTGCAGGCCTCCACTCTAAAGAATTGGTGTGCATCAGAACTTTTCTGTGGTACATTATGTACATTTACACTGTAGAGAAGAAAAAGGTTTCTTTACAAATGGGTGAATAGACTTTAATAAACTTCTACATGGGACATTAAGCAGTCTTTTTGTTGTTGTTTGAAGTTGCATCAAGGGTCTTTTAATTAATTTGACTGTGCAGCCCTTTCGTGTATTAGTGGTTTAACAGCAACCTTTTTCTTTTACATAGACTGTATGTTCCTTTTGAATGTAAACATAAAACATCTACTTTCTGTCCATCGATATCTATGTCTACTTCTCTCTCTCTAAATATATCTCTTACTTCTACCAATCTATCCTATATCTGTTTTTCCATCTGGCTGTCTATCTCTATAAAGCTCTCCTGCTCCCCTTTCTATCTCTCTGTCTCATCCCATCTCTGTGCTCCCTCGACACAGGCAGTAAAAAATGTGACATGAGGTCTAATCTCTCACCAAAGCACACTGAACACGATGCTGAGGGACAATTTTACTTCAAGGGGTTTTGTGTACTTGACAAGCACCTGTGCCCTTTTATTTTTATTTTTATGAGAATCTTTATCTCGTTATTCCTCTACCCAGGGTGCCTCCATGTCCCGAGACAGCCATCTGTGTCGTATGTAACTGGATTCAAAAATGACATCCTGAGGGCTCCTAATATAAAAACCACAAGGTTAAACAAACAGAGAAATGACTTGAAAACTCCTCTCTCTCACACACACACACACACACACACACACACACACACACACACACACACACACACACACACACACACACACACACACACACACACACACACACACACACACACACACACACGGTGAGCTGTGTGTTTGATTTTTGGATGGTTATCTTTTCCTTCTGTCCATAAAATGAAACGTTAAGCGATGAAAGTTATTTCTATCTGTTAAGTGGAGCTGTTGAGATTCTCGCCTAACAGAATGAATCATATTAAGAGGCTAGAGAGTCACACGCTCTCAAGTGCTAACTTATAAATGCAAATATGTGCTGAGCCCTCCGAATTGCCAAAGCATTGGTCTATTATTTACTGAGAATAAATCATGTGAGCTGCCTGCTCAGCCCAGGAGAGTCCCAGCAGCATCTCCGCCTGGTTGTTCCTGAATGTTTGAATCCAGAGAGGGTGGAGCCTCCTTTTCAAATCATTACAATCCTAACAAAACAGAGTTTCACAGTATTTGATAAGATTGCTGCAGTTTCCCAGCTCCCCCTTACTCCCCCCAAATATTCATAAAATGTATCACTGTGAGTCATTCTCTTTTTGTGAACGATGACGAAACTGTTCAATTTCTGTCTCAAGGACAGACGAGTTCAGTGCAGTTTTTGTTTATAAAATCATGTTCTTGCAAGGTTTATTAATGATATGTTTTTAATGACAAGCTCAAACAAACAGAGGTGTCTGTCAGATTCTGCTGAGATCTTTTTGTTGGATTATAATACTGTTGTGACTTTTCAGTCATCTGAGAGTGATTTTCATTTTTTTCTTTTAAAATAAATGATTTGTGTGCTTTTATTGACAGGGCAGCTAAGAAGGAGACAGGGACTATTTAGAGAAGAGAGTTGGGTACGTCATGCAGCAAAGGGTTGAGCGTCGGAGCTGCTGCTATATGGTCTTTGTTTTCTTTTAATAGAAGGAACTTACTCCCCTTGACAATTGTGAAGCTATGTGTTATATAAATGATGTATGTATATTTGTTCACTTTGGTGATGGGGCAACAGCTACAAATAGGACACACAGGTTGGCTGACAGCTGCTGAATTCCTCAGCAACATTCATCGTCATTCATTCGTCATGTTTGTGTCATGTATTTTTTTTAATCCCTGCTCTGGTTTGCAACAACTCCTGGAATAATAATCACTGGCCTTTAATTTACTAAATGCTACCTGTTTTTAACCTGCTAGTTGTGAACGTTGTTTCTCTGGTTAGTGTTTGGATAAGAGCTAAACGAGTTGACGGCCTGTAGAATCTTAACTAATATTACCTCTATAATTTCAACATTACACAAACCAACGCTTATTTCATCCCTTACATTTTAACTTCTAATTCCTGAGGCATTTTGAATTTCCTAAAATGGAAAACTTGGCCCGTGTTTCTTCTTCTGTTACCTTCAAGAAAGCGAGAATCTCTCGGTCATTGTTAATGAATAGTTCTTTTGTTTTTATTTTTTAAAAGCATGACAGCATCCAAGTAATGTGTAATCTATCCCTTGAGCCTTTGAAATAAAAATCAGTTTCACATCTTTACATTTCAATCCCATTTCTTCTGGCTTACATCATAGAGTGTATAAAACATGGACGTAGTCTGAGCATGGACGTAGTCTGAGCATGGACGTAGTCTGAGCGCCATTAGTTTCTGAAGTAAACTTTTGAAGCCCAACCTTTTGATCAGCGTAGAAATGGTGAAAGGTTGAGCCAAGCACGTTGGCAAAAAAGTTACTGTAAGTAATGTCAGCCACACCCCTTATTATGTAGAGCTCTGATGAAGATAACAAACTTCATCCCTTGTATAGTATGTACCAATAAAGCTATGAACTATTCAAACCAGGCTGTAAACATGTTTATCTCTGATGTCACAATGGTCATTCTTTACGTGGATCCAGCCTCAAGTGGACACTCGTGTAAGTTCACTTGTTTGCACTTCAGCAGTGGCTTCATTTTTCAACACCAGAGGTTGCCGCCTGAGCTCACATGCATTTTTGTTTCATTGACTGCAGATTAGTTTATAAAAAATATATTTTCTATTGCCAATTGTCAATGACTCAAGGCAAAGCTGAAGCCATACCATCCAGTTCTGCATTAGAAGACATGTCATAAGTACAGATAATAGCCTTTAAGGTATTCTCATTACCCAGGTTCAAATAGCCTGTGGTATATACTGTAGGACAGAAAGTGGGAAAGTATCTCCTGAATTAGAAACACACAGATCATTAAAAAGACAGAGAGAAAAGAGAGAGTTCGGTTTGGTCACGAAGCAATTTCATCAGGTAGATGAGATGGTGTCAACACTTTCTTAGTAGGATGTGTTTAGATGTTGTTTGAAATGTTTGGTCATCTTTTGTCTCTGCACAGAGGCTGTCAAAGCTTAATGCCAAATAACAATCGGCTTATATTGTTTCAGAAAAGAACATTTTGTTTGCTTTTGGCAAAGAATAAATCTGTATTGTGCTTACAGTGCCCGCTCATATAATGCACCATAGATCCTGCTCGTGTAACAGCTCCATGTGATGTAAAAGGAGATACAAACATGTGATATTACACCGCAGTTTGAATGCAAGTGTACACACATCCTCAGCATGCAGTCGTCTGAGCACAACTACACACACCCGCTCGGTCTCATTCCAACTTTCTACACATTGCTCTATTTGTGCGATGTGTCTGATTGGCTAGAGCGTGCGAGTTGAGGTAGACCTGTGACTGGCAGGCAGCCAAAACTGAACTGAGTGAGGTATATATTTTATTTCAATCATTTGATTCAGGGTAATCTGATTCATTCAATACGGAAAGTGAATGTATTAGAGCAGCAGAGTAATGCAGTTGTTTCATTTAAAGGATCCACTGGTGAATGCTCCCTGTGCACATAGTTAATTGTATTGTAGCGTATATCACTGAAGCTGTTGGCACATAACTCCCCAAACAAGGCACGAGTAGAAACTGTGCTCTGATTCTTTCTGATCACTTGGTGAGGCCTGGGTCACTCTAAAACGACGAGGCATGTAATATGTCATCTTTTTGCTGCTCCAGATAAGATATAAAAATACATGTCTTATTTGCTTTTCTAAGGCATGGAGATGCATATTGGGAGAGACAGCTAAGATGTACTTAACAAGAGTCATGTGACCGACACAGCTACCAAAAGTGTCACTGGTGATCCATCTCTCCTATAGCTCTCATGTGAGCAGACCAACACCCACTGTCCTGCTCAACAATTAATTTCAATTTGTCTCTATTTTTTTAGATTTTATATTAAAATCAAAAACTGAACGAGTTTCTTCTCATCAATACTGCTCTGAAGTAATACAAAAGAAGAGCGTCACATGACCTTTGTTACACATACATCTCCATGCCTTAGAAAAATAAATACTGTACAACATCAGTGTGTTTTTCTGTCCTCACCAAATGTACAAATAAACAAAGACCCATGCCCATCACAGATATGGATTCTGAGGAATTGGTGTCTGATGCACAGTGACGAGTACCTCAGAGCTGTTTTAGACATAAACCCTACTTAAATAAAGAAGTACATCTGAGAGGAGTTTTATATTCAACTCAGACCAATTTAGTTCAACAGAGAACACACTATAACCCCACCTTCTCACACATGCACAAACACAAACACACAAACACAGTGGGGCTGCTGTGGCTTAGCGGTAGATTGATTGTCTCTCAACCAGAAGGTCAGGGGTCCTGAAGTAGTAGATCCCCGGCTCCTGCAGTTAGTAGTCAGAAGACTAAATAAGCATTATACAAACTCAAGTCCATTTACCAATATACATACAGTTCAAATGTCTTATAATGAATGGATGAAGGAGCATCTATTTAAATCACTGATGTGATCAGTTTTATAACTAAAGTTAACAATGTTAGCATACTACTCCATTTGAAGAGCCCTGTCCAATCACAGCACAGGCCATTCTCCTTATAATCAGACAATCAGACAGTGTGTTATATTTTATCTGCATACGGTTCAGGTTACTTCATGTTCCCATTAAATCCTTATGCAAGAATTAAATGTGTTTCAAGTCACAACAGATCTGAAATATTGAAGAGGAACTGCGCAGCAACCCCATAAATTTGTCAGACTAGAAAATTGGTGATAAATTTATGGTCTGCAGGAAAAGATGCCGGGCAGTTTTAATGGCATCTCTAATGCCATGTGTCGCTCTCCTTCACTGAACGGTCTTAACCTTGACTCTGACTCGGGTTTTTCAGAGCTTTTAGGTGTTTCCCCTGAGGATATCGCTGTCTGCTTCAGAAAGGTTGCATGAACATTTCCAATGAAGCGGATAAAGAGCAGTAATGGAAGGATATGTACAACATGCAGCTTTAGCCTCTCTAGCAGAACGACCAATCTGAACAGCAGCAGAGATGTGGTACTTTTACTTTCCAATTGGACCGGCCAGAAGAAGTAAGCAAAGATATGTTCCATCATTAACGTTTGTGCTAAACTGCCCTTTTTCAATTGTATTATAAAATCCTTTTTGTGCCCACCTACTGTAAAATCCGGTGTATAAGACGCACTTTTAATACCTATTTTTTCGTCTTAAAAGTTGGCTGCGTCTTATACACCGGTGCGACCAATATACCAGTACAAAATACTGAAACACGTGCTGTCATTACAGCGGGTGCAGCAGCCACTAACTGTGACCTGATGCGATTAAAAAGCCATCCCCATTCATTGTGTATCGAAAGCTGAGTGCAGGCTGTGCTGGAAAAGACGACGACACAGACCAGGCTGGCTGCGTGACTTTTTCCACATCTTTTCTCCCTCACGAGGTCATTAATCATGCATTTACAGAAAACAGTGGTATATTGTTCCGTAAATAAACATTGTGGAGTGCTCTTTTGATTGAAAGACTCCTATATTAAAGTTAAAGAGTGACCAGCGGAGTCAGGCATCGCGACTCGCAAGCTAGGAGTCTGTGCCTCACAACAACCCTGCAGGCTGAGAGCTCAACTACCGTACTGTAGCTAGTAGGAGTGCAAACTCCCAAAAGTGAAAGCAGATGGAACTAAAAGAACGACACAGCTGCACAGAAAATGCACGTTGCAGACATCGCTGAATACAATATAAATCGTCACGCAGTAAGACAGTTTAAAGGATTTTACGGTACTTGTTTTGTTTTTACAATAAAAGGCATTTATAATACTTTGTGTGTTTCAGAAAGCAACTTAAAGAGACGACTTGAGCCTAAGAAGTAGTGTTGTTTGTATCTAACAGTTTAAAGGTGATAAAATAGTAAAATTCAATAGTTGTTGGGCTTATATTTTAATATATATATATTTTTTTCAATATCTTATCTTTGCTTAAAGATGTCTGAAAAAAAAGAACACTGCTTGGTTCATTTTGTGAGCTAGAGGATGGAGGCAGTGTGAGACAAACAGGGGATATTTGGGGCAAGGAAACGGGTGTTAAATTGTCTTGTACTGGCATGCTGCAACTTTTGTGACTGTGATGATGTTTCCCCTTCTTTGAATAAACAATAAGCAGTTTATAAAAGCAAAGGAGGAAAAATTGCTGGATATACACAGGAGAAAGCTGCAGCTTTAACTGCAGCAGTATAGCTGCACAGTGGCAGAGACCTGGTAGGTTCTCCTTCCAATTTAAATGGACTGCTGAATTTGTCAAGTGTTTTTGATTGGTGAAGTGAACAAACACGCAGCTGACTCAGGCCTTTGGCTGCTTGCCAGCTCTACTGAGCCTGTGATACATTTTTATTAGTGACCTATCCCCATTTAAATGGTCATGTTTGAACATTTACCATTCCACTATTGTCTTTCCAAATTGTTTTTGAGATTCAGAGAAAGAAAACTGGCAAGGATGATTGCTTCCATCCATCCCACAATGACATATCTCTCTGGGTTTAGAAATTACAACCAGTCTTAATGGTTCAAAAGCCTTTTAGTGCAAACAATGACATCCTTGAATAGCCTTCACTGAGGCTATGGCAACTGGGATAACAAGGCCAAGAGTCGATTAGCCCCGTTTACCCTTATAGCAGCTAATGTTGTCCAAAGTGACCCTGATGGATGAAATGAGTTTGAACCGACTGACCAAATGCTTTAGTAACTTCACAAATGGTTTGAGTTTGCCCAACATTCTCACTGCAGAGGATAAAAAAGAGATACGCATGAATAACTGTAGAAGCAATATATTAAAACATGCAGAAAAGACTTTAACTGCTAATCCTCTCCTCGGTAACAGTGTTAGTGTTACCAGCATTCATTTTCTATTAAACCTTGAATAAAATGTAAGTCTCTGAATTGGGTCATAGTATTTCAACCTATCACCAGTCTGAGACAAGAAATCAATTAGTTGTCCAACCAAAAATAACACAGCAACATTTTCATTAATCTAAAGTTGATTTTTTTCAGGAAAACATTTCAAAATATTCTCTGCTTCCACATTCCCAGTCTGGAGGATATGCAATTTTCTTGCAATAGAGAACTCAACAATTTTAGGTTGTCAATCAGATATAGATCATCTCCTTTTGGTCAACTTTTGGTACATTTTTTTTTTTTTTTACTATTTTCTACCATCATTCTTGTATTGTGTAGTCTGAAAAATAACATGTACATTAGGGGAATTATTTCATGTAAATGTACCCATTTGGTTGCAGACTCAGACAACCTAATTAAGTCGTTCAATACACAGTCTGAGAGGATGCAGGATGAGTTGCACATTAGTGTAACAGCAACCATTCAACACTTCTTTAACAGTGTTGTTAACATGTCTTTTAATGTCCTGTTATCCAACCAGTTCTCACCACAGCACACAGATTAAGAACACAAAGCATGCTCCTCCACCTCACACAGACACCAAGAACCAAGCACTTTAAGTTTAAGCCGCTTTTTGAAAAACGATTACCACACCAGATGAAATGTATTCCAGCACACAAAGCAGGAATCCCCCAAGCCAATATTCACAAGACGACAACACAAATAACCCATAAAGGGAAGCTGCTGATTACTCATACAGAAGTCTTTAAATATATAATTTGCTATAAAAAGCAGCCTGTGCGTTGAAAGTTTATCCAAGGCCAATGAAAATAGATCCGAGTCTAATCTCAGTTCTTGGACATGTCTTCAAAGACATGATTTAAGATTCAAAGATTTTATCATTAGGATTTTTTTTTTATAGCTCTGACTCACTCAATGCTCTGAGGAAATCTTAATTGAAAAGATCTCTTCAGCATGAAGGAATGATTTCTAGAGAACAATTTAGTAAAAGTTCAAGGGTAAACATTATCCTAAGAGTTCATCTCGGTTTATCGTGGGTGGGCGCTCTCGTCTTAACTTAAAAATCATAGACTGTATTAAATATGGACAGCAAAAAGGCTCTTGCGGAGAGACGTCAAAATATTTAGAGCTCCCCCTGTTGACTGGCTGCAGTATAGGTCATAAACCCTTCCCACATCCTCCATGTCAAAGCTGTAATATGTAGAATATTTACACAAAAATGTCTAAATAAATAAAAAATTGACTAAACCTTTGTTATATATTTTTTTGTTGAGTACTTACATTACCTCAAATTGTTCCATTTTATTTTATTTTATTAATGTTATAGTTGTAACAGGACGTTTCTTGTCTTGACAGACACTGCATGTTTATCGTTGCCTTGGAAACACCAGATGTTGCGTCAAAGACCACTACACGAGGAAGCGGGAATTGCTACTGAAAGCTGCCGTACTGTTGCTGTTTGCGCTGCTGTGATGAAAACATTGTGTAAATAATACTTGGATACGTCGTCCGTAAACATATTCAGAGACATGTTGTCCATATTTATTCTGTCCATGGTCTAAATACAGTTAAATGTGCAACAGCCTAATTAAACCACCCGCACAAAAGGTTTTCATACTGACAGAGCATAAAGTAGAATTTAAAATGCATAAACAGAGGTTATGTTTGAATGTCTGTCCTACTCACACACTTGTAGGAGAATAATGTTTGCAATTCCCTGCCCTGGTGGCAATTGTTTTGCAGCTTTAGTATCTGTTTCTTTCAGTCAGTCTGCAGTAATTGCAAAGTGATTACAGGTTCAGTCTGTAACCTTTCCCATTGAAACATAAATACCTTCCAGGATTAAAGAAGGTGCATGCAACGATGCTCCTCTCTCTGATTTACTTCAACTTTTATAGCCTCCGGAGGGAATTGGAGACGGTGACCTCGAGTGATCTACCTGTGTTTGAGGAAACTCTTGTAGCCACTCGCTCTCTGAAGACCTTGAAGTCTACCTGCCTTGATAACAAGCAAAGAGACAAGAAAGGCACCGGACAAGAACAAATCTTTATCTTACAGAGTATCTTGAGACATTTTTCCTTCACAGGTACAAAGCCAACCAGTCATATTTGATCGGCAATTAGATAACTTCCTTTCCTGTTGCTGGGAATATTCTGGCTCGGTTTAGGCTGTCGGACAACTTCAATCAGGACCTCTTCATAGCCTTTGTGCTGCTTCCAACTCGTGAAGTGTCATAATCAGACTTGGCTGCACAGCTGCCAAATGTTCCATCATCTCATCGCAGAGTTTGAATATGTGATGATGTCTTGGATGAGCTTAGCTGGTGAGATGTCAGGGATGTTCAGCTGGAGGATTTGTAGCAGGAAGCAGGCTAGTTATTTTCAACACCAGTTTCCTGCTTCTCAATAGAATCCAAAAACTAACCTCAGTGATTGAGCGCACTTCTGGGTGGGTGAAGAGCCCTTCAAACATCGAGAGCTTCCAAACACCAAATTCTCTTATTGTGGACCTCTGAGCTGTGGTGTGTGTGTTGCGTGATCAACACCAGGTTTTGCTGCATTGTAGGCCAAAGTGAGATTAGGAGATGATGTTTTTTTGTTGTTGTGCAAATCACTTCTCTCGCTGTTAATTAAGATGCTTTTCCAATACATAATTCATGTTCTTAAAATCTTAAATCACCAAGTAAAATTAATAGCCTTCAGTTATTGTAACAACAGGGTCACGGTTTGTGGTTGGCCAGGTCAGTTGGGGGAGGCAGCCATGCTAAGGCGCTGAGGGGGCGGCTAATTATCAAAATAATTCCCCTTAAGGTCATCCTTTCTCTCCAGTTGTCCTTGTCTCCTCATCTCTTTCTCACAAAGCTTTCAGGCTCCATTGTGTCAGCACTCTGCTTTGGCTAAATGACTGCAACTCTGTAAAAGGCTGAGTAAAATAAACAGTGAGAGGTGATCAGTCTTTTTTTTTAAGTCACTGCCTTGTTTTTACATTCATCCCATTTTAAATACCTGACATCTTTAAGGTACTTGCTGCACAGTAAAGAACTCTGTTTTTGAGGCTAATCTGTGTTAGCATCTGTCAGAGTTTATTCACCAGGTAATTAAGCACATCTAGCAAACACTAATGCATGCTAACACCTCCATAAAGCACGCAATGTTCTGTTTTTTGTTTTTAAACAAACTGGTACAGAGAGCTGCTTTCTCAACTCTATGATTAGACATGAGGCTGAGTTTGTGGTGCCTGAAGCAAGCTGTCTAAATAGAAGTTTTTTATTTTATTTAGACAGCCTTCTTAGACCAGAGAAACTTTCTCTTTTTAACCTTGCGTTCGTTACACAGCCATTTGCGTCATGAGCGTAATCTGTCACGTACTTGGCACTACACGGCTGTGCACTACACATAATACCACTAGAGGGCACATCAGAGAGATCAAGCCGAATGAAACTAACGGAAGTACAGGACGCACAAACATGGATACACTCAAGGAAGTTATTATTATGTCCATTCTAAGATCACACACCAAGATAATATTAACATCAATAATCAATAGTAACGTCAGATCAGCTCAGGCGACTGATGACCATGGACAGATCGCTCCAGGTTGTTTTCCTCCAAGCACTAATGTAACGTACCTGTACTTGTGTAAATTTCATTTAGCAGATATCCATATCATGCAGTGGCAATGACACATCAATAGATGTTGATAATTTCAAACTTGATCTTATTGATGATATTTTTCTCCAGAACAGACGAGCTTTCTGCCATTGTTGTCTCTGTGTCATCTTTTTCAAAGCCTGTCTACCTCCACACCGCCCATATCGTTCATCCGCATTGCATTAACAGTGAATGTACCAAACAGACGCAGGGGATGAAAGGCAGCCATTATTCGCATAATAAGTACAGTAGTAGTATATCTCCAGCCTTACACCTTAGGTGTACCGTAATAAAAGGTAACTGTTTGTGTTTTCAAACAGAGCATATTCAGTTCGGAACAGAGTTTGGTTCATTTGAATAGTTTACAAAGTGGACACAACATACTGACAGTTGCATGGTTTCAAAGAATAGGTGAAATAAACAACCAATAGGAAAACTCAATTTAAAGCCTATAGCTAGCTAAATCACTGACTCTGTCTATAATGTGTTGAATGTGTAGGAGGCAGCCTGGTGAAGATCCACATGGGAAATAACCTTTGGCAGAGGCTAAAAACGTTATGTGATATATACATTTCTTTTTGGTTACATTTCAGAACTAAAAGACAGTAGATCAATATATTATGGCACTGTTGTGATGTTAGTCTGAAGTAATATGTGTAGGTTTGGAAGCTTAAATTGTATGTGATAAAGGGAGGAGGGGGGGTTAGGGAAATGAAGTTAGTCATTTAAGGACACGGATATTTCTTAAGGGTACAGATAACTCATTTAAGAGACCTAAATATCCCATCAATTTCCCATTGGATAACTGTCAGGCTGTATAATTGCTTGTCTTCACCTGAAAACGCAGGCGACTGACAATTGTTCTGTCATTCAAAAACCTTGACAACATCCTGTGTTGCATTGATCGAACATGCCTGAGCTGCCTCAGGGGATGTCAGGCTCACGGTCTCTCTAAAGAAAAGTATCCATCTCCACGTCAAGGATCCCGTCCATCAATGTGTCTGTGTCTGTTCTTTGTTGTACCAATCAAAAAATATTGCACACAGTATAGCTTGGATAAAGGCAACTCCAAAAAAGACTCACAGACTCCAAAACTATATATATACTATATAAATATTGAGCCTTGATCATACAGCACCAGCTGCACTCACTTGGGCATGTCATCAGGACACCCGTAGGTCCTGCTGCCTGGTAAGAGTCTGCATGGCTAAATTACCACATGAGCATCGGTCAGCGTGAAGGCAAAAGCAGCAGTTCAAAGCTCAGCTCAAGGCTTCACTGAGGGTGTGCACCCGCTGGACGCTGCTTACCGTAACATCTGGCAGCTGAGTTTAAAGTTGAAGGAAAAGTAGACGGCAGCAAAAAAAAAAAAAAAAAAAAAAAGACACTTTAAGTGCACTTACTCAAACCTGAGTTTCTCAGATTGCACAGTGCCACCATCAAAGAGATGTTGGACATAAGTTGCTCTGAGATTCACTGGACAGCAAAAGTCAAACAAGTGTGTGTGAGTGTGTGTGTGTGTGTGTGTGTGTGTGTGTGTGTGTGTGTGTGTGTGGGGGGGGGGGGGGGGGGGAAGAGACAGACTTCATTTGACCGTTTCTGCCTCTAAGTCTTTAAACAAATGTGGTCTCCATCTTTTGTGAATCCACCACCAAGTTTTCAAATCACACTTACAATAATAGAACACACATTAAATGGTTAATGGTATATGGACTTGAGCTTGTTTAGCGCTTTTCTAGTCTTCTGACTGCTCAAAGCACTTTTACACTGCAGATCACACCTACACATTCACACACTGATGGCAGAGGTTACAATGTAGTGAGACCATCAGAAGAAACTAATCCCATTCATACACATTCCTACGCCGCCGACGAAGCAGCTGGATCAGGCTTAAGTGTCTTGCCCAATGACACAGCAGACATGTTGCTGCCGGAGCTGGGGATCGAACCCTCGCTGTTGAGAGACGACGACTCTAACAACTGAGTCACAGCCGCACATTACTACATGATAACAACACAAGTGTTAGCACAAATTTATAATAAAAACCAAAGCTATGGAAAGCCGTCAGATCTTCTGTAATTTTTCTGGTCCAAAGCTGCCACGAGAGAAAAAGACAGTAACGATAGTCTTTCCAAATTAACAGGTCGATTCACCTGGATTATAACAACGTCCAGAATTGCACAAATAGAAAGGCAACATTTTGGAATATTTCCAATGCATTTGTGAAATTTAGACGGGTTTGCCTGCCGTTTTTGATTCTTAAAAACAGGAAATGACCAAACATAGTGTGCTTAGGATTCCTATTTTCTGCAGTGACATCAAAACAGGAAGCAATATCCTTTGATTTTTACTATTCGATCATATCGAAGATTAACATTTGTAATGATGACTACCCTTGAAACATGTTTTTGGTTCGTTTTTTTGTTTTAATTTGAAGCCCACATAAATCCCAATATTCCACATGTGCTCCATATTTTGTAACATCTAAGCACATGTCATCACATCCTGAAAACCTGGATAATTCATGTGTTTAGTTCTTTAAGAGTGATCGAAATAAATCCCTTTAATTTTAGAAGAAAAAAAAAAACTGAAATTATTATAATTACATTGACCTGCATTTTCAGTTATCTAAAACAAGTTGTTTTTGTTACCTCAAAAAAATGTACTGCAACATCTTATCCTGAAATTCACCATTTCCAAGAAACAAAAAACAATTGAGTCTTTGGATCTGAAAAATATTGATGTAGGTGATGAAACAGAATGTACTGAAAAATAATCCTTACCTCTTCAGCATAGGCGTCACAGAGTTTGTGTCCCGAGAGCAGCTTATTTTTCAAGCTCTTGTTCTGAAAAAGAGAGCAGAGAGAAAGAGTGAATCCATTGGTTTCTGCCGTGTGTTCCGCACTACATGTTCCCGTAACATTTCTCAACGGTTTATAAAAAGAACTATTGACTCGGTGGGCCTCAGTTTCACCAGCAGGGCATTTGGCTGTCGAGGAGCTCTGACAGAAAGTGCTCGGTTGCCTCTTGATTTGAGACGAGGCCGTGGAGCAGACAGGAGAGTCCTGTCTGAGCGTCTGAAAGAGCACTCGTGCTCACAGGCATCTGAAAGGTCAGACGTGAAGCTCGGGGCCAGACCCCAAGTGAACTTTAAACGTGATCAGTAAGGCTTTAAAATCAGTGAATGACAGTCGTTGGAGAGATGCCAAAGCAGGGGTCAGAGGGTCTTGTTGCATCGTGACATTTTAGATGCTCAATGCAGTTTTCTAAACAATATGGAAACCTAAGACTGATTAATGACTAAGTAAGCACAACAGTGTGGTACACATACATAACATCTTCATGATAAAGTTAAAGTTAAATGGGGACTAAAAACACTAGATATTGGAAAAAGTCCTTCAAGGTACCACATAAAAACCTCAATGAAGAGCTTAAATCTCTTCTTCATTTCAAACATTTAAATTTTCACTTATTTTAAAATCATGCCTCATCTTAAATATTCATGGTTATTCAGATATAGTGACAGAACCTTATTGCCAAGTAAGTTTACACTTACAAATTGTTCTTGTTGATTTGATGTGAAAACACACAAACAGAAGTAACATAAAAACAAAAAGCAGGTATTACAAAGTGTTCCTTCTGTCTCAAAACTTAATTAAAGTTACTCTATAAACAATGTACAATACATTTTTTAGTGGAATGAAAGAGCAGTATAGTTTTATGCAGGGACTTGCAAGATGTTCCCATGGAAGTGTGCAAGAGCAGTGTGGATAAAAGAGACAATGGGCATTGTACAGACACTATAGTCCAGTGTGCATTCA
This sequence comes from Labrus mixtus, assembly GCF_963584025.1. Classification (NCBI taxonomy): domain Eukaryota; kingdom Metazoa; phylum Chordata; class Actinopteri; order Labriformes; family Labridae; genus Labrus; species Labrus mixtus. The sequence continues at coordinate 11,638,170 of NC_083612.1, read as the reverse complement.
TATAACGGTTAGGGCAGATGTAGAGGCTTTAAGTTAATAATGCAGCAAGGAAACAAGGATTGTATCCCCAAAACATGTCTGTGAAGTTTCTTGCCTATAAACCCCTCTATTTCAGCCCTGCTCAGAACAGGCTGTTTCTGTGTCTGTAGCTTTAAATGCAAGTGAGCTGTGTCTGACCATGCCCCTCTGGAAGGGCTTGGGCAGTCTTGTAAACCATGCTGTATTGTTTACAGAAGAAAACTCAGAGGGCAGAACAAACACTTTGCTATGGGAGTGTCACCCACCTGGGTGAGGGATTACTGCCCTTGTGATGTCACAAAGGCCAAATCTACAAACGGCCTGTTTGAGCACACATTTTACACACAAGTAGGGTTTGTAAAAAGGCTGGGGACACATATTAGTGTAAAGTGTATTTTGCATAAAATGTGACCTTTAAGTCATAGTGACAGTCAAAGATAATTCACCAGGTTTCTGGTCAGAGGTTTAATTCAGAGACCATGATACCAAGATCTTTCGGCCTCAGTAAAATGGACTACTATCTATTTAAAATAAAGTAATGGCACAGACAAGAGGGGGCATGTAAAGGCACAAGAGAATGGGACCTTAAAGCAATAACAGCATTCAAAGAGACGAGATTTTCCTTTTTAATTGACAATGATCTGTTAGCAACATTGGCCACAAACCAACTTAATGTTCCGCCAAAAGTGCCCATCCAGATCTCAAGATGACCCAATAAAACAGCACAATGATCCATGACAAAAAGCTTGGCCAGGGTTTAAAAGAACCAAAATTGTACAGTCTCCTGCACTGGCAGTTAAGAGAAGGTCATTCGAGGCAGGATGTCTTCAGTGTGATTTAAAACGAGCCTGACTGTCGCAGAAATGTAATCACAGTGCAAAAAGTACAGCACGCGGTACAGTGTTCGGCAGTGCACACAACACAGTCCACCATTAATCAGAAAGTGTGCAACCAAAATGCAAAACTGATATGATGCATGAGGCTGTTTTAGTGCATGCTTGGTTACTTTTACATGGGACAAATACGGACAGAGCAGGGGGGGAATGCATATATCCACACAAAAATGAAAACACACAACTGTGGAATTCACATCACGCGCACATGTACAGTAAATGTGCTTTTAATGGTTTATACTGCAGCAAGCATCGAGCTTACAGCATGATTATACTGCTACTCTGAATATGTCACATCTAAGTTCCATGCAAGGAAGAAGTTACGCCTCAGTCGTCAAATCTTTGTAATCGCATGCAGCTTCATGCAAAACATTCTAAGAAATTGCCTGCTTTCCAAAAAGGAGTTTTTACTGAGAGGCTGGGGATATATAAGGCAAATGTTTCACAGATCCCGAACACGTGTTGAGGGAAATGGGGCCTAAAATTGCTTCATTGGCTCAAGAAACCGAAAGATGGTCCCATAACTTTGGATAATGACGGGAAATAACCGCCACTGTTACCTAACTAAGCCTGGTGTCACTCCTGTTTTATCTAAAGAAACAAATGCAATTAGAGGCGACTTTATCATCGCAACCAGGGGAGATTTATTAACCTTTTTCACTGAATCAACAGCACATTTAAAATTCTTAATGAGTTTATCAATGGGCTAATTACCTGTAGCTAAGGGTCTATTCTTCAAACCCACCCGGCAGTACTCAAGCGAGAGCAATGAATATTCATTCAGGAAAACCAAACCCTCTAATCAAACGAACAGAAATAGAAACCCTGCACAAGACGTCTGCTGCTGCTTTTCTTTTACAGTACAAACAGTACGGCAATACTACACAAACAAGTGCATGCAGCAACTCCTTTGCCACGCATGTTTTGCTTGTAACGGATTACAGTGTATGAGCTTAGAATGCGATGTAACAGACTTTGAAACAGCGTGATGGCTGATGCCAGCAGGGGGGCTCCTGAGCGTCGCCAAGGCTGTGGTGTTACTGAGCTTCTTTTTTTTTTTTTTTCCGAAGGCAGTAATCTTCTAACTGTGCCGAGAATGGACCAGAAAACCTTATCTCACCGTGGGCTATGTGGGAGGCAGCTCTGGGAAGATCCACATGGGAGATGACGTCTGGAACAGGCTATAAAAAGTTCATCTCCATGCCAAAGAATGACAATGTGGGCAATAAGTCAGTCTTGGAGCACACAATGCATTTCATTTCATTTACAAGAAGCAAGTGAAATCAAACATGATCTATTCGGAACATATTTTTCAGAAAGATGTTTTTCCAATACCCCAGATTAGGAACAAAAATGCCACTGTCAGCTTAAATTTAAGAGAGCTAAAAGTTGAGAATGAATTACCACAATGGATGAGGGACAATTTGATCGACGTTTCTTTTGTGTTTGTGCATGATGGTTCAGAAAAAGCTGTTCTCTTCTCCCCAGTTTCCATTAGTCAAAACTAAAAGTAGATCTAACAACACAGATTTGGGAATATTCATGAGTGCCGACAGCTATCTTCTTTTTGTATCTTTTTAACAGGCTGTGTTTTATTGCGCCACATTTCAGACACAGTTGGGGAGTCTGTCTGTCTGTTAGTCTGCCCTTCACAATCAGTAGCAGTTGGTGCCATTCTGGCTCCACTGACAGTGAAGTTTGTTTTCATCCACATGTAGCACCACTTGAAGCAGCTATTATTGAAAACACAATATTGCCGTGAGCAATTACGGCTTATAAACGGTGCATTAAATTAATTTAGGTGAAGATAACACATTTGGCGATTATGTAGCTGTGCTCTGATGATAGATTTTGCTGCACGATGTTGAAGACAGCTCAGTGTTATTAGGCGATAAGCCGGCTGTGAACCACAGGGACAGTTTGGGTGCAGATGGAGAGGAGGAATGTGCATCCACCAGCTGGCCTCTTGACATCTACATATAAATGATGTGGCCACCTCCACAATTCTCAATCTGTGTCAGGGCACAAAGTCACTGCATTAGAATTGAATACTGGATGACAATCATTCACAACGCAGCTGCAACTCTAAGTCACTCCATGATTCATTTGTTTATTTTCTTCAGCCATGCTAGCTTCACAGTTAGCATGGCCTCTTGCCGGGTTAAAACACATTTCAAACTGTTCAATGTACTGCCATGGCATTTGATAAAAACATGAACGTTCCAAAGACAATGCATCCAACTTACTCTGTTGATCCCTGACTTTTTCTTTTGGATCTGCATGAGCTTGAAATTTGTGTATTCACTTAAATATGGCACTATTTTTTTATTTTACCTTTATTTACCAGGCAGAATTGCTTGAGATCAAATGACCTCTTTTTCGAGCAAAGGCCTGGCCAGCACTAACACTCAAACATATCCCTATGCATCTTTGTACAGACAACATATTACGTTTTGCAAATTTTAATATCCTACCTGTTAAATACAGTATCTGCAAGTTAGCATTTGCATTGTGAGTCTGTTTGCATCGTTGCTAAAGTGTTACGCTTAAACGACTGCTACGCATACATGAAATGAGACGATTATTTATTGATCCCTAAGGGGAGAAATTTAAGAGTTGCAGCGACACAAGACATGAAAGGCAAGAAGTGGGGAAATAGGCAAGTAAGTAAATGGAAAACAATAAGAATAAATAAAATAAATCACAGCAAGTGGTATACATCCTCACACAGCTGCTAGCCTAGCTCCGAATCCTAAATCCTGTCTCCACTCTGCATATATCATGACTAAATCAACCAAACGTCATCGAGAGGATTTCTTTCTTTGGAATCATTTCTTATTGTACGACTAAGTCAAGTGTTAAGACGTGTCGCTCCAGGCTCCAGGCTGGGTGGCATCAAAAGTTTCTCGCCTCCACAAATGTCAAAACTTCAAGTCTCAAACCTTTTACTGTCACAAACAATCAGCGCATCGTCAACATATTTGGCCGGTCTTTGATAATCAATCTGGAAGTCTTAGTGTATGTTTTTGGATAATAATTTGCGTCTGCGTTACACTTTTAATTAAAAAGCAAACTTAAACTTCCAACATGGTCTTTAGGATTTAGGCTAACAAAAATGTGATTTAGCAGGCTTTAAAAATAACCTACATGGTTCTCACATACAACACGTTCTTGTCTCTGTGTTATTCTTTTGCAATTCAATTCTCACTCCTACGCACACCTGTACAATGTGCAGTATACAGTACATACAGTACTGTGCGTGCAGACCGAGCAGAGGTAATGAGCTGGGAATGCTGTTGTTTTGAGAGCAGTGTGGTAAAACCGGCCGAGTATCAAAAACCTCACTGTTTCACCTCCTCCACCCTCTCCTTGCAGACAGGCCACTCTTTGAGGATGTGTAAAACTGGCAGCTGTCACAAAATGTGACGTTGTTTAGCCTCGGGAATTACTGAGAGTGAAAATGAGATCCTCTGGAGCTTATATGTCACAGAGCATTATGCTAAATTGGATACACAGAGCCACATATGTTGTAGCATGTTGCTCCCACAGCGCTGTCATGGGAGAAAAAAAAAAGGAACATTTACCTGCTGCACATATTTTCCATTTTGAAAATGCAACAGCACACAATCCATCGCTCGTTCTCTCACATGGCTCTTGCTACTGATGCATGACAATCAGGGAGACCTGCTTCATCTATAAATCACACAAAGGAAATGTGCACAGTCTCAATGGTTGTATTAAGATTTATAATACACAATCATATCCGGTTTTCTCCTCCAAAAAAATGTTGCAATGAAGAATTCAAGTTATGTGAAATAAAATAGAAAGCCAACCAAATTTTCAGGGATGATGCACCAAAATTTGAGCAATCAGTCATCATTTGAAGGACATCTGCACTGCATGTCTATCTGGCTCAACCCACCAGAGTTATTTTCACACTTCATAAAGTGCTGATATGTCGACAGCCCCCAAGTGTTGATATTTACTGTCCATCTGGGTCAGCTTTCTCACTTCGCCACACATCAGCGTTGGATCCTTTTAGCCTTGTGATAACACATTTTATTATTTAATTCTGATCAAAATGTTTCTCACATTAACACCACAGAGTGTGAATGTGTAATTAGCTCTGCCAGCTTGCATATTTATTTCTTAAACCACTTCAATTCCCAGTGTGAATAAGGGGAAACCACCTCTGCATGCAGCTCTTTTCTTCTCTGCCTCTTCAAAGTTTAAACACATCGTTTTACGGGTGATGCAGAGTTCGCATTTTTTACTTTCAACAAGTAGGGTCACCCCGGATAGGGCGTGCACAGGAGCCTGACACCACTGAGGGGTGGCAGCAAGGCACTGTTCATACGTATTTACAACATACAACATATTTCACTTTAAAAGGTCAATAAGCTTCATTGTGGAGACAGACTAAATGAAATGACAAGATGTGCCTGTGACATCACTGCTGTCATAGCTTTCACGTCTCAATTGTGAAAAAAAGATCTCATGATTCATTTCAATTAAAGGCCAAAACAAACCGCGCTGGGTTGGAGCCATGGTTTAAAGTGGATGTCACCAAAAGCAACAGATTAAAATAATTTCAATACATCCAGAACTCCTCTGCTCGTCTTCTCACACACTCCTCCACTGGCTCCCCATCCCCCAGCGTTTCCACTTCAAACTCTTCATCCTCACCTATAAAGCCTGCGCACTCACGACTGCTGACGCAAACCTCCTGTCCCCCCCCCCCCCCCCCCCCACCCCCCACAGGAATAACAATCGGACCAGGGGGGACAGGCCTTCTCCATTGCCGCTCCCACCCTCTGGAACTCTCTCCCAAAAAACATTAGAGACTCCCCAACACTCATTTCCTTCAAGAAATCCCTAAAAATTCACCTCTTCAACACTGCCTACAGCCAGTAACTCTCATCCTTCTTCTTTTTCATTACTTCTTTGTTGTTTTGTTCTCGTCATTTTTGTTTTGTCTTTGTTGTTATTCCTTGTTAAAGTGTCTTTGAGTATCTAGAACAGCGCAATATAAAACTTACTATTATTATTATTATTATTATTATTATAAGAGTGAAATTTTTGTCTTAAAATGCATTGGTTTAATTCTTAGTGGACATTTGAATGATTTTATGTTTAGAAATACCTGAAAAGGGAATTTTGGCAAACTAATCTTTATAACAGGAGTAATTAAGAGAAGATAGGCGAACTGGCTCTTCACTGATTTCCTGAATTGTCCTCATGACCTACCAACTGGTGATTACCATCTTTAGATAGGTGTGATTGTCTTTAAACAGATGGTCTGCTATTGTTGTATTGTTTTACATGTTCTCTGATGCATGGATACTGTAGGAGGATTTTCTTTAAGAAGCAGTGTAAGCTTACTGTCGTGAGGGAACCATTAGCAGAATGTTTTCTCTCTGTGAACATGTATAAAAGGTTTCCTGAATCATAGCACATCGTGTTCGTATTTCTCTTGAGAACTAGCAATTCTCATATTTTTGGAAGAAATTTCAGTCACACAAGTGCCCAACATTAGTTGTAGCAGATGGCTGTTCTTTTGTCTTTAGATATTGAGACATTTGTTATGAATTGGCATTAAAAAAATAAGGGTCGAGATAAAGACAGTGAAAAGTGGTCCAGAGTCTGTCATGGTTAATGTTATCCTTTCATGGAGGCAGAGAGAGCTGTACCATTATCTGACTCTAACGATATGGTGCTCAAAATAACAGAAAGCAGGTTGAGTTGATCACTGGAAACCCACACTTCATTGTGACTCACATTAAATGAAACATGAAAACATGTTGATAGTTGTTATGTCACCGGTGTAGGGAAACCACACTTACAGTATGTACAGCGAGATGGGACCCAATAGAAGGCACTCGATGCACCAGTCTTACAAGACGGCACTGCAGACGGCGGCTTCAGTTTGCTGGTTCTCATTGTTTTGACACACTTGCATTAAAAAAAGTAGGTTGTGCATAATTTTAAAAAAATCATCTATTTTTATTGATCTATCTTTATAATATGGGTACTGCCATTTTTGCTGCATTTTTTAACTTTACTCATTCTATGTAATTGTCAAACACCAAACTCATTTTGAATGCCTAAACCTTTATGACGGTAAAATCCAATTCTGACTCTGATGAATTTGAAATGTAAGATTTAAAAGATCCCAGAAGCGTCTTTAAACCATAAGTCTAATTAGCACGGTTGCAGCGTCAGGAGTGATGCTCAGTACAAATGTAGCGAGAGAAAGAAAATTGTCATTCTTGCTTTTGAGATGTCAGTACAGATGGGTTTAGTAGACAGCAGTGATTTAACTGCTTTGTTGTGCCTCAGTATTCATCTTTACCAATTCTTTCCAGTTGGTTACATAAAATAATTGTATAATTATGAATTGTATAATATGTTCCATTGGCAAAGTTCCTGTTCTGCACAAAATACTTCCAAACACATATTGCTGAAGGAATGGCATTCTTCTTTTCATCACAGTTCTGCATGTAGTTTATTTAAATCATATTCATGGAGCCACCTATAGTAGAGGCTACAACTGTCAAAAATAAAACACACGGAGAACTACTTGAATCTACATAATCCTTTACTACAGGCTAATTAAAATTCATCTATAGTACATGTGCATCAAAAAAAGGCCGTTCATTAATCAGAATGGACTCAATGTCAGCTCAACTGTAAAACCCTAAAACTTAACGATGAATATATCAAAACAAATACTACACAGCAGGACCTCCCTTTCCCCAAGTCTCCATTTACACCCTTATAAATAATAATCAGATAATTATGAATAGCAGAATTAGTTGTTGCTGACCTTTCTCCCGGGTCTTGGTCTTCCAAAATGCTTTGTAATAATGTGATAAAAAACCATACTTGGGGTCGTTCTACTTGACAGACTCTGTCATGTATTAATGATCAGACTCTATACATACCATAATCAATTACAATCTCTGCCAGTACAATCCGGCAGGCCTGACTGCTTTCCCACAGCTGGGGAAAAAATAAACTCACATCACAAGAAAAACGTGACGGGGCACTTATGTAGCTGTTGAACGCATCTTAAATAAATGATTTGCATTAGTAAAGCAAATGTTCAGTGTGGATAAGCTATTAAATATGACATACCCCCCAGACATCTGAGAGGGCCTTTGGCAGCTGGAGCTCAACACATCTTGGCAGCTTTGAAGGACTCTCTGGGTCAAAGGAGGGATTATGTGTAAGTGTAAAGATTGCTTTCTTGTCACTGTTTCATTGTATTAAAACATAATCATATGCAGTATGTAAACTGTACAGGTATCAAGGTTATCTAGTAGTTAAAAGATTGCCCCTGTCAGCCCCATTCATTTATCTGTGAGTTAAATATTGAACCTCTTTTACTCTCACAGTATAGTATAAACCCACAAGGGTCTAAATGTAAGCAAAATACTGCAAGATCAAAGATGGCTGTTATTCATGTTGTCAAGATCTCATAATCTAAAGCTTCAATCTGTGCCAAACATTAAGTAAACATCCTGAAGAGCAAGACATGACATGAGCAACCCAAAAACCTGTTAAAAGTCAGTTCCAATAAGACGTTTAGCCTCCTGGTTCGCTTTGTGTCCATTTATTCAGAATTCTTTCATATTCACATTGCCTCATGTGAAAAGCTGCTTTTTTTTTTAAAACTCCCTCATATCGTCACTCATTTGTATAGTATGTTGTAGATTCTCCACAAGGGGAAGATTTGTTGTTATTGTCCAACTTAACTTAATGCAGACATGTACCATGCTATCAAAAGAAACATATTACAGCAAATAATAACCACAGATGGAGATACAGTCTATCAATAACCCCTTAATATTCCAATCCAGCCAGCTCTCCCCTAGGTATGTCTTGGCTACAAATTACAAAATGTCAGCTCCTGTTGGGCCAGTATTTCAGCTTCACTTCTGCACAATGGAAGGAGACAGGACACATTGTCCATATTCATCGTCTATTCATCGTATCGTGGACGGTACGGGACATCTGGGCCTAGTGTGAGTGGGCCCTTACTTTAATTAAGGATCTGATTACTTCCTCAATACTGCTATTTGATTGGGGGGAAAATGGCCATAACTGAACATTTCACACATTTATGCTGCACAGAATGGAATGACAGAAATAACTTTTCAGTCCTTTAAGAACTTTTGGAGGTAAGTCTAGATTCACCAACGTGTCATTGTCATTCATGAGCTTTTGCTTTGATAGAAATATTGTCCACATCCTCATTTGACCTGACCAGATGCGTCAGATTAGTTTTTCTTTATAGATATTGCCTCTACCCATCCCTCATGAAATAGCTGTTGAGTAGTTGTGTTGTGTGCCTGACAAGGCTTCAGGCTATTTGGAGGAGAGAGATAAGATGAACTCCATTGATCCTCGCAGGGAAATTGGGAACGCCTGGCGTTTCAAAGAAGAGATGAAATATTCCATGTGAAGTAGTCGGAATTACTGTCAGCATTATAATGGAGCCGCAGCCCATGTCTGCTTTTACTCACTCACCTGAACACTAATAGTTCCTGGTCTCCTTATTCATCAGCATTCTGTGTATAACTTTAAGGTGGAAAAAAAGTGGCAGAGTAATCTAAAAAATCTGATTCTGAGAGTCAGTAATCATAAGCCTTGTTCACACTTAGACAAAACTCTTTAGTTGTCTTGAAGTGTTTTGAGTGAGCTGCATGTGTGAATGCAAACAGCCACATTTTTCACTCCGACTATATCCATAGTTCCTCCTGGCAGCCCGTGAGAATTTTTTCTGCAGATAGTCTGATTGAGCCGTGAGAACACAGCAGGATATAATCAGGAGAATTCAGCTTGAGCGAGTACGAGGGGTTGGTGATCTTTATTTTCTGCGATCGATTCATGGCCATAAATGTATGCACGCGACCTGTGCAGTCTCCGTGCACATAATTACTCTTCTGCATTATGGTAAATGGTAAATTAACCTGTATAGTTATTTTCTAGTCTTCTGACAACTCAAAGTACTTTTTACACTGCAGGTCCCACCTACACATTCACACACTGATGGCTGAGGCTTCTATATTAAGTGACCATCAGCTTTAACTTATCTTTACCGCTGTCATTGGGCGAGACGCGGGGTTACACCCTGGACTGGTAGCCAGCCAAAATGTTTCATTGTTAACTAAATATAACATGCTGTATACCTTAAAGCCTGTCTTTAATATACAATTTGCAACACAAACAAGCCTTAAGAGACATTAAGGGACAACAGGTTTCAGCATTAATGTGGCTCTAGGTTTAACAATTGTCCTACACAATCAATACGCTGTAGATTGGAGTATTGATTATACCTAATGGTGTTTAAAATAATCTTCTGCCTTGATACCACAAGAAGAGTTTCTGTTTTATTTGTTCCATTTATATAAAAGTTGATAATATGTGTTGGAAGAAGAACGGCAACATTGGGGGGTGTGAGCATCAGCACCGTATAATGGTCTTCCTCCAGTGAATTGTGAACTGGGCATTTTGTAAAGGAAAGAAGGTACCATATTCCCCCTCTACTTAATGACAGTCTAATGTATTTGCTTACAAGGGTGTCACAGTACATCACATGGAAAGTAAATTAGCTTCATGTACTAAGCGAGGCACTTGGTTGTTGATGTCAGGAGATGTGACAACTCTTCCTGTAGCTGTGCTCATTATGTAAATGACATTGCTTCTCATTGAGAACTCAGCTGTTTGTTTATGAGGGACATCAGCAGAAGGATGTCATTGTCATAAAGCGTTGTTTTGTTACCATCATCATCTGGAAAAGTTTAATGTGATACACATTTACTTTTTAAATCACATCTGTACTTGTTTTTCTAACACTCATTGCAGACAAACTTTTTAATTTGATATTATAAAAAAAGAGTTCACTAAGAAAAATAACAGAAGGACTTTAACTTCACCAATCTCGCATGGTATCTTCCAAGTAGGAGGTTAGCCTCCATACAGTATTTAAAGGTTTACCTCTGACCTTCTGCCACTGCGACCCAACCTCGAATCAGAGGAAGAAAATGGAAAATGGATGGACGGATGAAATTGGAATTTACCCAGGATAATAAAATGCATCTTTCACTCTAATCAATATGAACAATACAAATGGTTTTGTAAAGGTTTGATCACACAGTACGAGGTCTATCGACAGCTTTAATCATTTTAACACCAGGAGGGAAGGAAACACTTAATTCTCACAGGTGATATTATTGAATGACCTCTGTCTTTGGAAAATGTTTTTCATGTAATGTTCAGATAAATATGACATTACATATCACAGACATGGTGGATTTGCAGAGGATTAGATCAATCTTGATAGAGAGAAGCATAGCTAATGTTTCATCATACTTCTCCCTGGAATATCAATTTGGCCAGATTGGAGCTTTAGCCCGAATACACAAGACATCACAAACAAAACAATGAGATAATAATCTCACAGTTTTACCAAATTAAAAAAGTCAATTCAGACTAAATTAACTTCTAAATTTAAATTTCTTAAATGTTTTTTTTTTCAATAGATTTTGGACCTTTTTGAATTCATGCATTACGTCATTGGGTAAGTGTTTCTGTTATACATCAATTCTTCCATTAGTACAAAGCCATCTTCATGCTTGAACATGAGTTTATATAATGCAATTCTACTTTTATATATTCTCTATTTTTCTTCTTTAATGGCCTGTGGTTTGATGGGCCTGTTGTCAGTCTCTTATACATCCTCAATAGTCATGTTACATTAAAAGTTTATCAAAGTAAGAATAAAAGCTGGGGCGCCAGATAGCAGAGCAGTTACTGTATGTCGCATGCACCATGTACGGAGACTATAGTCCTCACGCAGTGACTGTGGGTTCAAATCCAACCTGGGCTCTTTGCTGCATGTCATCCCCCACTCTCTCCTCCCAACATCTACTGTCTCTCTTCAGTTGTCCTATCCAATAAAGGCAAAAGGCCCACAAATATAACTATAATAAGAAAGTAAGAATACAATCTAACCATTATGTACGCATAAGATTTTGTCTCATTAGATGATTTTTTATTCAAACTCAGTTAAATTGAATGAAACAAAATGCAAATTGTGATAGAATGAAACATTAGGGAAGTTTATTATCAACCCAACTAAAGGACGTCTCAGGCAAAAACAAAAAAAATCATAATAAAGGAATATTTATGTTTCCAAGATATTGCTCTTTTCTAAAACACAACAGTGTTTGTCAGGTCTATAGCTATTTTGTGATGTCTTGACCGGGCACTGTGATGTCAAGACAATTTGAAATAGCATCTCCTGTGTTGTTCCAAAGTTATTATTTTTAATAAAATAAGAAACAATACAAAATATCAAAACCCTAAAATGTTATTTTTGTCATCTGAGAGAAATATGTGAAGTCGCAGCATTCATCAGTCCAGAGGCACTTGGATGTATTTCTGTACAAAAAACAGACCATCCAATTTATAATGTCACAGCAGAATATCACAGAAAACTGGTCACTTGTCCGGAGGCTGAGCGGCCAGAAATCAATATCCAGTCAGGCTGTGTGGAATAAAGCAACCCTGCTAAGTGACAGCATGACACCGTTCCCCTGAACACATGCGGCCTGTCTGCACCTCTCTCAAACAAGTTTCTATGATTCGGGTTCAGCTCCAGTATCCATGAAACTGCACACAGAGAAAATTTGGTTTTATGTGCAAAACAATGAGGAGAGTGACACAAATTTAATCCCACTCGTAGAAGAAACTCAAAGACTTATGCATAAATGTAGGAGCTGCCAGCAGGTGGCTGAGTTGGCCCGACAGACATCCCACACACTGCAAATGAGGAAGTATAATTTTTCACTTCAACTTGCCACAAAGCTCAGAGAGAGGCAACTCTGCGATGACGGGGGTAACTTTGTGGCTGATTGTTACCTCGCTTTCACTGCAGAGGAGAGGGTCGATATGATTCAGGGTTCTAAGACGCCTTGTAAGATGCAGCGGTATGTATGAATCTGGATCATCAAAGCCCCTCACTAAGATCAGACTGTCTGCTCTGCAGGCAGAGTTCCTACTGCGTGAATGAGGACATTTGACTCTACATCTCAGCAAGCATTCAATTGGTCATTTGGAATGAAAAAGATGCCTTGACATTGAGGTTAGAGCTAGATAAAAGATTAAAGCATGGGTTTAGGTTTTATTTAAAACATATTTGAACAGCATTTGGTCTTCACTCTTTTCCAAGGTGTAGTTAGGGCATGTTTTGAATTGAAATATAGCCATTTCATTTCTGTCAAAATAAGGTTTAATCCATGTGTCTATTAGCTAACTTATCACAAACTCAAGTGCTGACGGTGCCTAAAGATGTTCCTAGTCGAGCAGTAGTGGTCAGTTTGACACAATAGTCTACTCGTCTAGTACTAGGAAGAATGTGAGATATTTTACACATAAATACACCAGAAATCAATAAATCCTCTGTAAATATCTCTCTGAATCATGACTGTCTGCAACGAGTGAGAAGAGGGAGGCTGTGTTGTTGTTGGAGCTGTGTTTTTGTCAGGTTTACATGGACGGCTCGGCCGACTCCTCTCCTTGCGTATGAAAGCTGTTTTAGTCAAGTGCTACAGAAAATAATTTCAATATAGTCAATGCTTATTTTAATGTCACGCAAACGTATCGCGGTCATTCCGTGTCAAATGCATGCAAAGTGATGCTATGCGCTAACTAAAGTGTGCTAACATTAGCCTGCCAACACAAAAATGCAAGACAAAGGCAATTGCGGCTCGAGCCAAGGACAATTTTGTCCGCCGCTTGCACTTTGGTGTGTCGCTGAAGGAGAGCGAAGTCCTTAGTATGAGGCTGGTGTCGCCAAACAGCAGTTTGTTTTGGTTTCATGCTGGCGCTCAAGGGCGACATCTACTGGATCAAGAAGTCGCACATTCTTCCTTTAGGCTAAATTCTGCCTCTGATAAAGTAAGTTAAAAGTACAAGACAATAATAACAAAACAGAAATAGTAAGTCTTGACTACTTAATTTAACACTGTAGGCACACAGTCAGAATACTGCTAACCACAATAAAAAAAATAAAAAGGGTAAATTTAAATACGTCAGAAAGAGTTGCAAGCGGACCTGAGGCTGCTGCTTTCTGTAGGCTGATTCAGTTAGCTTTACTCAGGAGCTGCTAACTGGCTACACAGTCAACATTATTTATTCACACAGATCAGCATATACATAACAGCACCCTATTCACAACAGCTATAACTTAACCAGCGCTTACCTGGACAGCCTATACCGACTTTAACTTAAAGCATGGAAATCACACCCTTCCCTGTGTCTGCAGTACAACCTCTCACGAGGGGTTAGACAACATATTGATCCAGAAATACATTGTTGGACTTGTCTGATACAATTATTGAACCACTGGTGCCAAGAATCAATATTCTAATTAGAAATAAAATGAGGCACTGTCAACAGATCTCCCCGTCAGAGTGACTCACCGTGTCACTACTTCATGACTTCACACAGTGGTGCTCATGACAGGAATGAGGCTAATGTGAACAAGAGTTAACTGGCAAAAGAAGAAGCTGACGGTGGGACAAAAGAGGAAGAAGAAGAAGAAGAAAGTGTGATACTGTGAGACAGTTGTGAAAAGAAGTAAATGGATGAAGCCTGATAAGGTGATAATAAGACGTAAATACATCAATCCTGCCTTTTTATGGGCAGTTAACCAGATATCGTGATGCCTCATTATATGATTGTCTTCCAATATAACAGTTGCTGTATTGTGATGTTATAATCATCGTGAGACATTCACATATCGCCTCACTTATTGCATTGTGAGTTACCCTGCCTCCCACATTTCTGCCAAATAACACAATCCCACTGCCTTGCCTAACCAATGAAAACTTGGCCAACTACGACTCTTTTTGTGAACTAATTCTGGATTTACTCTTACTTCACAGCCCTAAAAAATGTCCAACTTAAATTGATTAGAGCAAGTAGAACTGCATGTATCTGCAGTTTTTTGCTGCCTTGATATGTATGGAAGAGCTGTACAAAAAGGGAATAAGAACATCTTTCATCTCAGATATCTGCGTCCATGGGCTTTAGGATAACTCAGGCTGAGGTACTTTATGTTCCATCTTAGCCGCCTTGGACAGATACAGTGAAAAGGAGTTTGTTCCCGTCTGATTGTTACACACAAAGCTGCACAGAAAATTAATTGCAAAACTAGAAACTTGACTGTGACAGCATCCCAGGAGTTTTATGTGCATAAAGGAACATTTTGGAGCAGCCAAGTGCTGCTAAATGTGGAAGATATTTTGAACCTAACAATTCATTATAAATGAAGCATCCCCTCGGCTGTACATGCAGTGCAGCAATAGATTAGAGACTTGTATCTGTGACTGCTGAAACTGTACTGTTAGGAAATGGTTTATAGTTTCAAACTAATTGGACAATCCAAGGCTATGAGAATAATGTATGGGAATTCTGAAAGTGGGAAATATTACCTGTAAATAAAAGAAGATTGCTGTATTGGCTGTGTCTCGGGCGGTAATTTGTCTTTTTGTTTATTACAGCACATTGGCAGTGTTGGGAGGAAATGCAGATTGAATGCGAGCCGCCCCTGCAGGGCTCCCAGAGGAAACACGCCCTCTTGTGAGTGTGAGATACTGAAGCAACACACTCTGCTTTCACGCTTACCTGCCACTCCAGATTTCCTCACAGACAAGCTACACAGGATTACTGTACTTCATGATTTGAATATTCTCTAAATAGACTTTTTCCTCTCACAGACTTTGTTAGATTAACACTCACTGTGTTCATATACTCTCTGCTCATGGAAGACCTTGTGTCTGTTCTCCTGCAGGGATTTAATAAGGCCTCACTATATTTGGCAGTTCCCTCGCTTAGGGTTTTCAGTTCTAATTAAAACAACACATTACAACGTTACTCACCCTGACGTCATCTCTTGCATAAGCTGCCCATGCTGATAATGAATTAACAAATAACAGAGCCAGCACAGCAGCCTCTGCTACAGATGAACTTTGCCATTAATTGACTGACTTGAATAATTAGAAGTGGCCACTCTGACATCATCCGCAACAAACCCTTGACAGCATAATTTTGATTATGCCATCAATTTTTACTTGTCTGTGTCCTAGTTGACAGGCCGCAGTGGTTTTTACCATTCCTACTCTTTGTGGGACTTAGTAGGATTGCATAATGATTAGCTGCTAGTGATTAAGACAATAAATACAGCAAGAAATTTTTAACTGAGGTAATGAATCAGAGAAGTATAATTTTCCTGTCTGGTTCCGTGACATCACCCCCTACTGGCCATTGCAAAGACCGCAGATTCAAGGCACTTTGACATTGGCTTCACTTTTAAACCAGAGGCTATGTTCCCTTCTCAAATACAGTTTATCAGCTTACTCCTTTCTTCAACCCCCCCCCCAATCTACTGAAGGTCTATAATCATTATAGCTCATTATAGCTCAAGGCGTCTTAATTCCTTTTACTTAAAACTCTGTCACCAAAAAAACGACTCCTGTAACTAACACAACCAAAACCAGGAGCAAAGAAAAAACTCATCAAACGTTGGATTCTGGAGAATACTTATCTCAAAAAGTTTGTGCAACAACAGAGCTAATTATAGAGCACTTATATCCAAATTAGACCAAGATGCTTCTCATAGACATACAGATACAGATAAAGATAACATGTCTACTTTTAGGTTGGTGTTCATAAAATGATGCAACTGTACTAATCTGACTGAGAAAACAGAGTTCTTTTGGTTTTGGAGCCCAACCCTTAAGTTTCTTTGTGTATACAGGATGCATTTTTCGTGAGCATTTGCACCCTGACCTAGCTCAGCTGAATTGCCTTTCCTCATATATGTATCTATTAAGGTCAACAACAATACTGTACAAAACAACCTGCTTCATTAAGTCCTCTGCATGTAGATTTTTGCAGCATGTAGTTTCACTGCAATTTGCAATAGTGAAAAGACTCCAACACCAGGTGTACTAGCTTATTGTTCTGTTAGACCAACAGATTTAGAAGCTGCTCCGCCCAGGGTAGGCAAACAACTTTTCATATTATGTAATCAGCTATAAGATGGAGTGAGAGACAAGGTTTGAAAAAAAAAAAAAGCTTTAAAGAATTTTTCATTAAGTAGATATCCAAGATAGATTTACCTTAATGTTGTTTCCTCCAGCAATGACTTTAGCACTGCTCTCATTCAGTGCTGCAGGACACAAATGCAGTGCTTTCACATTTGGAACAAGCTCCCTGGTAATGCCATAAGGCAGATACTGACTCAGTATTTTAGCTTGAACTGAGGACTAATTTAATTAATGCAGCTCACAATAAAGAGCGGTTCTATGACTGGCACAAAACCATTTTCTCTCTTGCCTGCTCCATAGAAAAAGATGAGAATCACCGGTAGCAGCAGATTCTTTAAAGGAAGGTGCTGTTAGCTGGTTGATAAAAAATAAGTGATGTGAATTCATTCACTCATGACTACGATTTTGACACTGACTGAAAAGAGGAGAGAGTTCCACAATCATTTAACCCACTGAGCCACATTCAATCAAACGCTATGCTGTCCAAGGAGGTGGTGCGTCTGTGTTTCTATGGTGAATACATGGATTCACAGACAAGTCTTATGGGTTTCATCTTGATCTCAGTGGAAGGGGAATCAATGCTGTATGTAGAGAGTTCTTAGATCAGATGGTGTTTTAGTGCTGGAAATTGTGTGAAATGAGCATGATGTTAGACATTTCAAGAACATGCCCACCGACAATAGAGAGAAACTCAAAAGACGTACATGAAAGAGAAACGGGTCTGACACTGAACCAGCAGGGTGCATGGGCAGTCTTACTCTGTGAAACTATTCAGGGACATTTTCACACACCCGAACACTTCATTCTATGAAGTTTGATTCCCATTCAAAGCTTGAATTTCCTTGTCTTCCTTAGCTTAATTATTACCTTTTTTCGTATATAGGGAAGCTGGTAATTGTAACTTACTATTGGCTCTTGGTAGTTTTAGTAATTTATGTTAATTTAAGCATGTTGTTTTCTACTATATTATACCTTTATTTACTGGTTGCATGCATCCACATTTTAAAACAGTCTGGGGAACACTGCTTTCATCTGGGTATAATCTCTAATGTTTGACAGCAATAACAGAATCATACTTTCCCTGTGTCTTGGTTTTTTAGGGGGGCTCATCTGGTTAGTTGATGTTTGTGAGATTCTTGTGCTACTTCCATATTGTGTGCCATGTTTGCATATTGCCATGGCAACCTAAGACACATGGATTTGTTGTACTGATTTTATTTGCATCTCAATGAGGTGCCCATACCATCCCGGTGTCTGGTGTTCAGCGAAGAGAGTCTGAAGGAACTGGATAGATTTTTTTGTTGTATATGGTGAAAAAATCTTATTACCTGAACATTTTGCATTCCTGTTTTGCCTGGATCCACTCCTGTAGACTATTTATAAATGAATTAGTGCCAAGCTGTGTTGTGCAACCAATGAGGTGGAATAAAGACAGTGACATCCGCTATCTACTCCTGGCCTCCCAACTTATCTTTAGATTTTCATATAATCCCAGGATGGAGGGACATAATGACAATACGATTTTCAATCTAAACAAATAATTTGATTTAGGGTTCAAGCTCAAGGGTCCAAAGCAGTTGGGGGTTCAGTGCCTTGCAGTGCTGAGATCCTCTAGCAACCATACCAATTCCACAAACTTTGGTCCATACAAAGACTTGAATGGACTTGGTAAATGGTAAAGGGAATTGAGTTTGTAGAGCGCTTTTCTAGTCTTCAGACTACTCAAACCGCATGTCACACCTACACATTCACACCCTGATGGCAGAGGCTGCTATGTAAAGTGACCATCACAAGTGACTAATCCCATTCATACACATTTATACACTGCCGATGAAGCAGCGGGAGCAACTTGGGGTTAAGTGTCTTGCCCAAGGACACATCGGACATGTGGCTGCAGGAGCTGGGGATCGAACTCCCGACCTTCCGGTGAGAGGCGACCGACTTTACCAACTGAGCCACAGCCTGTAGAACCTGCCAACCTCTGGTTCTCTACCCAATCCCTACAGACCAAGTTACTGCCACCACTGGATGACCCATGGATAAAAATAAAATAATAAAGCCTCTGAAAAGTCTTTGATAGAAATGTGTTAGTGGATTTCACATCTTTTATTTAGTTACAACATTCTAGCCAGGGCAGGACATTGACTTGTTTCGAGGGGGTCAGCATTCAACCATTACTTTATAGCATTCAACCATTACATAAAATCAAAGTTTGAAATACTTTCCATTATGTCCATTAATGTAGCACATATAGAGTTAGACATGTAGTCAAGTGAGCTGTACATGTGCACTGTCCCAACATTTTCCAGAACTTTAGTTCAATGGCAATGACGGATTAGACCTTCTCTCATTAAAAAAAAAACAACAACACTGTCACTCTCACTGGATGTCAACTACACCATCATTCTTGCGTTACAAGTCGAGTCTGCTGTCTCTTCTATGTGAGCACAAACGACCGGGATGTACATCACCTGTCAGGTCTGTGCAAAATGTGACATCACCTGTCTCTTCCCATTTTTACTTAGACATCCATTTTTTTGCCTGTTAACTTTTCCTCTCGATTCATGTCAGTGATCATACGTGTGGAGGAGTCCCGATCGGGTCTCAATGGAGTTAAGGACCTCCTTGTGTTGAAGTAGTTTCTGAGGAATATTCTGATTGATGAGAAACAAAGGACGCTTATTTTTCAAGGCCTCCCCGGAAAACTTAGCAATTATTTTCAAATGTATTTTTTTTTTCAATAAGACAAAATGTGCCTACATTTACAGCCGTAAAGAGTCACAGAGGGAGTGTATCGCTGGGTTTAATGCCTTACACACACTTTAAGTACACATCACCCTTTGAAATGAGCAGTTCCTTTTCTCATTTCATCTGTGTTTTATTCCTCTTATATAACAACAAAAAGAGAAAAAAAACTGAACAGAAATGATATTCAAAACCAACCATCACATCAACAACTTTAAGGCAGCGATCTGTGGTATTTAATTAAGAAAATAAAAAAATAAAAGTTTATAATTGGATAGACTAAGATTCTATTTACCTCAGTGATCGTATCGCCTTCGTCTTTGTTTTGGTCAACTCACATATCGATGTTGTTTCCATTCTCTCCCTGCTTTAGTTTGCTGTCACTTTTCCTGGCATGATTGTCACAGAGAGATCCGGTAAACTGTCCCTCTCTGATGCATGATGTTTTGCTGACGTTTAAAAGGTGAAATTACATCAAGAAAACATGAAAGAAGGACAATGTCGGAAAAAGCCTTTTACACTACGAGAAGCATCAGCATGAGCAGCGAGGAGCGGAGTGTGGAAACGATGTCTATTACAACGCTCTGTGAGAAACTGATGAATGCCAGCAGGATCCGAGTCTGTCTGTAAATCACTCTCCCTCAAAATACTCATAATCAGTCCTGAAAGCGAAGCGTCGATGATGACTTCACAGTGATTTGTGGCCGTAAAGAATCCCCGCTGAAATCACATCACAACTCACAGCGATGGGCCGACATAAACACACATTTTAAACTGTAATGCCGGTGTAATCACGAGAGAAGGAGGTTGGCCCCACAGAGGTTTGTTTCATCTATATCAAGGGTTAGAATACATATAGCCAAGGACTTGTGAATCTGAATAAAGTAAAAACCATACAGCATAAAAAATACCTTACGTTTAGTTTGAGGGGGAACAAGTTATCAGAAGCACAAAATGAAGTGGCACTCAAGCCTTCCTTTTGTTAAGGTTTTGATTGTACTGAGGAATATATCAAAGATGTAGACAGCCTTTAGTTATATGAATAGGGCAGACACAATACAGACATCTTAGTGTAATACATTCTAATGCAACAACAATGCAGCCTACAAGATGACCATACTATTGAACCCACACCTTTCAACTGTATTCAATTAAATTAAATTAAATCTTATTTTTAAAGCACAATTCATACAAACGGAAACTCAATGTGCTGTACAGAAGAAAAAAATAAACAAACACAATACAAACTCATTTGTACTACGACTACACTACTACTGTAAGATGAGAGGAAGACTCTACAATGTTTTTGTAGTTATTAAGATGTAGTTGTGACATCTCTAATGGTTTGACAACAGTGTTCTATGGTTTAGAAAACCTTTTTTCGGGGGGGTTGGGCATAAAGATTTCTTAAAACCAATGCCAGTTGTGTCATTGTACACAGAGTACTGAAGGCTCTTACAACTGCTGCCTCAACATTGCTGGTTGCTCAGACAGTTTGGTCATTATAAAGAGACATATAGTTTCCCCACTATGTTTTACAATGTGTGAATGAACTTTACTTGTAAAGCTGCGCCATTTGAATGAACTGCAGGTTGGCCTGTTCAAGTCATAGTACAGACCAAATAATGACATTTTGGATTGGTTGATGGAGATGTGACGTGGGGTGCCCTTGAGCAAGGCACCAAAACCACAACTGCTCAGGTGTTTTTCGAGTGCAGCCCCTCACTCTGACACCGCTCCATTAGTGCATGTCCATAGAATCCTGTTTGTGCATGAGTGTGTCTTACTGGCCAGTGTGTTTGTAGGGTGACTCAATAAAAGAATGTAAAAAGCTGGATGTCACCCTGGGATTAATGAAGTTTTCAGTCTTCCTCTTCTTTCCCTGAGTTTAAGAATGTTTGTTATTTTCAAATTGGGAACTTGTGCTAATTAAGAGTTTAGTTGACTCTGCAATAGAAACATTCTAATGTATACATAGTTTCAACAACTGACTTCCATAATGTGCAGCCTTTTGTTATCATGCAGCACAGCGCTGTGACCCAACCATTGCAGCTTTTAGGTCTGTGTTGTTTTTACTCTAGTACTGTGTTATTTCTCACTTCTTTGCACAGCACTTTGACTCTACCATTGTTTTACGAAACAGCCTTATAAATGAAACTGCCTTGCTTTCCATTTCTGCACACGAGAACATTTTTAAAATTGGTCTCTGTTCCCCACACACAACCGAGTCATGACTCGCTGCATGTAGCCGGGACTTAAATGTCAGCATGTCACAGATGTCTGGGAACCTCCCTCTCTGTTGACCGCAAGTGACCTCTTCAAGGTGTAATTATAGAGGCCCTCAAGGCTTAG